>NC_089587.1:141139353-141439353 GCF_019320115.1 Miscanthus floridulus | reverse complement strand
TACCACCGGAGCGTCCGGTCAGTAGATCTCGCGCGGCTCTAGGACTCTTTTTTCGTTTCCTTTCTTGTTGCGTCGGGGGATCTATTTAATCGCGCGTGCCATCCTTGCTGACCTATTCCACCGCCGCCTAGCCCTAATCGCCGATGAGCTCCATCGCCCACCGCGTCCGCAAGCTTCCCATGTGCCTCTCGTGCCCTTGCCGCCGTTCAGCTCCACGCGCCGCCCGCACTGCACTGCCCGCGCCAAGCACCTTGCCATGCCGTCTTCAGTCACCCGCATGCGCCGCCGCGTCGTTAGCGCCTCTCTGTGTCGCGCAAGCCCTAGCACCGCTTCGTTGCCGAGCACTGAGCGCCATCGAGTCACCGCGCAGAGCACCATGGCCGTCCACTTCTCGCGCGCCTGCCGTGCTCCCTTACCGCCGAGTCACGGCAAAGCTCTCACAGCGTCGGTAATGCCATGCCCTAGCATCCTTTTCGCTTGATCTAGATCATTTTCAATGCATTGATTTCAAATCATCCAGGGCCACCATTCATCGAAGTGCTTCGCAAACCCTAATCCTAGCAGTCCCGGTGATCCCCCACGTGATGCTTCTCTTCTTTTCTTGGATCGTCGGTTCGTCAGGTAGCAAGCCAGTCGCTTCAATTTCACATCTAAATTGCTTGCTCTCATAGGGTTTCGTATCTTTTAGATATATTGTATTTACTCGTATTTCCATCTATTCCATCGTGCAGCGAGTCAGTGTCGTTGATGTGACAGGTGTAGTTATCAGTTAACTCGGAGCCAAGCTCACGAGTACGGATCTAGGCCAAGCCTCGAGAGTGTCAGTGGACAGTTGGTCTTGTCAGCGGCAGTTTTTCTCTTGTCAGATCAGATGGCTCACACCAAGAACGTTGGTGGTGGTCCAGGAGATGACGATCGGAGGCCCCCGCCTCGCTTGCTCGCAGGAACCAAAGGCAAGGCGACGAAGCAGGTTACATCTAAGAAGCGCAAGTACCCCGACGCAGAGACAGCGAGAGCAGCAGCAGTCGCTGAGGCCGCAGAGCGTGCTGAGAGAGGTGGTGCTCGCAGTGGTGTTGTCATTGTAGATCAGCAGCTTACACCAGCACAGAGGGCAGCAGTTGAGGAGGCTGAGCGTCTTCATGGTGGTCTACCTAGGACTGTCATGATGGCAGGACGTCGTCTGGCTATTGAGGAGCCTTAGCTTCAGGGGGAGTCCCAGCAGGAGCCACAACAATAGCCCCCACCAGTAGAGCCTCAGCTAGCTCAGGAGACTTAGGAGGGCCAGCTGGCCAAGGAGGCCGAGGAGACCGAGCAGGCACCCCAGCCGTAGCTACGCCGCTCTAGTCATACTAGTGTTCCAGTTCCACCGAGGCCAGCTACATAGCGCAGGGGATCACGCCCGACCACAGGGTCCGCCTCCAGTGGTACATCTTGACTTGGGGGCCGCCACGGCCAAGCAGGTTCAGCAGCTGAGGTTTGTAGAGTTTGAGGTGTGGTTTCCTCCGAGGAGGGATGAGAGGGCAGCAGAGGGTTTCTACACGCCACTGTAGGAAGATTTCTATAATGCTTATCTCAACAGTGGGGCAGTGTTCAGATCTTAGAGAGTCTGCAGTATTGAGGCTATTGTGGCAGTAGCCAGAGAGCATATCCGCCCTTACTTATCATATTTGCCGGGGCTGACAGATCTGATTGGCTGGGCAGGATTGTATGTACCATCTTGGGTTTGGCAGTTCTATGCTTCACTCTACATTGACCCACAGCATAACTTCATACACTTTGCATTCAGAGGCAGAGACTACAGGGTGATGAGTTTTAGGGCCAGGGAGATACTGAGGCTACAGGAGAAGCCCATCAGGTTACATGAGGTATGCTATGGATAGCAGGAGCCTCCCAGGCGTCCACATGGTGGTTTGGTGCCCCCTACTGATCTTGTGCAACATTCCTTCAAGGAGCCCTTTGGTGAGGGGTCAAGGAGGAACCCCAATGACCTTACTCCTATAGCTAGAGTGCTAGAGGCTATCATCAGGAGGACACTACTTCCTAGGTTGGGATACAGAGAGGGCTTGACTCGCCTCTAGCTTTGGCTCCTCAATGCCCTGATGCAACAGACCGTGTTCGACATTTAGGACCTCATTCTATCAGAGATGGAGGATACTATAGCTGAGAGCTTCAAGGGTCACAGGTAGCTTCCATATGCACATTGGATCACCTTCTTGATGCTTAAGGCTATGCAAGTTAGGACCCCAGAGATGGTTGCCGAGTACAGAGGTGCCACCACAGAGTTTCCAGCTTATAACATAGCATAGAGGATCAGGCACAGCACACCACAGGCACCCACTTAGCCTAGCTATCGTCCAGATATTCCAGAGTCAGTAGCTCAGCAGGACAAGATTATCAAAGGCATAGCCGCTACTGAGGAGGAGCAGCTTGAGGCACAGCAGGAGGTGACAGAGTCTAGTGACAGTTCGGACGATGACTATCTGTCGATTCCTCATATGCCTCCACGCAGACATGATGCAGAGGCTGGCAGTTCTAGCTCAGCTCCACCTGCACCACAGACAGACCCTGCTTTGATTGCTATTCTTGAGCGGATGCAGCAGGATCAGGCACGATAGGCTCAGGAGACCGCTGCCAACTTTGCACAGTTTTAGGCTCGTCAGGACGAGTTCCAGCGGCAGCAGCAGCAGCAGATGCATCAGCAGCAGTTACTCATGCAGCAACAGCTTATGGGATTTATGCAGTATGTAGTAATAGCACTTGGGGCTCCACTGCCACAGCCTTCACCCCAGCTTGCTCAGCCTGCCACCACTTTGATGACTCCAGCAGTATAGCCTAGTGGGCTTCAGAGTCAGGGACAGCCTCCAGCTCCATTTGCCTCTCCCACAGTACATGTGTCCTAGTGGTTATCCTCGCCAGTGGTAGCCCCGTAGTTCACACCATATCATACGGGCTTTTCACCGGATCAGTCATCCTCGCTATTTGTGCCTGACATGTCAGTCTCCAGGAGTCTTGGAGCATCCTTCAGCGAGTTGACAGGCATGCCTACACCGCCACATATGCATACCGCCGGTCCTTCTATAGCAGCCCCTGTTGTCATGACTACTCAGAGGCTCCCTTCGTCTGTCGCCTCTTCAGATCCTACGACAGACGTACCAGCAGCATCACAGGCCGCACCTGCCCCAGCTCAGACCCAGACCGCTTCAGAGACACTTCCAGCCACAAAGGGTCAGTCAGTACAGAGCTCAGGGTCTGAGGATGACGGCGCCCAGTTTCATCTTGCTCCTCGTACCTCAGCGCCCGTCTCATCCGCTGCAGCCCCACCGATCGACCCTTAGGTTTTAGTGTTTGATGCCAAAGGGGGAGAGGGTTCGAGTATGTAGACTTAGGGGGAGCAACTTTTAGGGGGAGCTAGTTATCTATTATTAGCTTATTATCTATTACATTTGGAGTTTCTATGTGTGTGATACATTATGCATCCATGTTTACTATTATATCTATGTGATAGTGATATCTACGTGATTGTGATCTATGACATGTGTGCTCTCTACTTTGAATTCCTTTATGTCATATCACTTGTGCAATGCTCATTTGCTTTGCTTCTACGTTTATACTCCGATGCAAATGAGCTTTATTACTTGTACTCATGCTTATTTCATATCTTTTGAGTACATCTTGTTTGCTTGGGTCATATAAGTTTGCTTAACCATTTGGTTCCTTTTGACAAAAGCTTATATGAACCAAGCGCAACAAAAACCTCACTCTTTCACATGCTCGAGGTGGTATTGTCATCAATCACCAAAAAAGGGGAGATTGAAAGCATCTAGGCCCCTTGTTGGGTTTCGGTGATTAATGACAATACAAGATTACTATGACTAACGTGTGTTTTGTAGAGGCAATTAAGTTAGGTCATGGTAACAGAGATCGATTGGGCAATCAAGGTTGTCATGCCCCTACGATGGAAATCGTTTCGGTTTTCAAAGGATGGACGACAAGGTTAAGGATGACTAGTTCTAAGTGTCGATTGGAGTTGGAGTGACACTTAGAATAGTTTAGGACTTTGTTTTTTCCTTTGGTCGTACTATTAGGGGGGATATGGATGGGTAGCTTGACCTAGGTGAGTCTAGTGAGTTAGGTGTGGTGCACACTTATTAAAACTAGCACTAGGTAGCTCCACAACAGCCTATGATCCTATGGAGCAAACTTCATTCACATATGTTCGAGAGTTGGAAGTGAATGGAGGGTCAAATGCTGACTGGACGCTGGCTCCGGTGCAACCGGACACTGGCCACAGGGTCCGGTCAGTTCATTTGATCAAGGTGATTGCGTTCGATGCGACTGGACACTGGAGTGGTCAAGTGACCGGACGCTGAGAGGCAGCATTCGGTCGACTCCAGTAAGGTTCCAGAGAAGGAAATCTGCGACCGGACGTGTCCGGTCAATACTGACCGGACCCTAAGGATCCAGCGTTCGGTTGAGTACAGTAAGCATCCAGTGAGGGTTTAATGCGACCGGACGCGTCCAGTCAGTGGTGATCGGACCCTACCAGCGTTCGGTCAATACTTAAACACTGGTGTGCGGGTTGAACTGACCGGAGCGTTCGGTCACCCCGCATAAGCTCATAATGGTTCGTTTTTTAGGCTGCCTTATAAATAGAAGCTCCACTCATGTGTGGAGTCACTTTTGCTCATTCCAACAGCTGAGAAACACGTTTGTGAGTGCCAAGAAGAGCAAGGTCCTAGTGAGGTGATTGAGATTCGTGAATCCAAGAGAGTAGCCTCATTAGTGAATCAAGAGTAGGAAAGTGTGCATCCACCGTTCTCATTAGGCTTCATGTGGTCAAGTGAGTGTTTGTGCTTGTTACTCTTGGTGATCACCATCACCTAGACGGCTTGGTGGTGATTGGGAGCTTGGTGATCACCCGGCGGAGCTTGTGGGTGACCCAACTCAAGTTGTGAGCGGTTTTGGGTGATTCGCCGCGACGGAGTGTCGAAGAATCAACCCGTAGAGAGCACTTGATCCTTGCACAGATCAAGGGGGAGCTACACCCTTGCGCGGGTGCTCCAACGAGGACTAGTGGGGAGTGGCGACTTTTCGATACCTCGGCAAAACATCGCCGCGTTCCTCTCTCTCTATTTACTTTGAGCATTTACTTTGAGCAATTCAATACTTGTCTTTACATTCATAGAATTGCCATGCTAGAGTAAGTTTGGAACATAGGTTGCAAGTTCGTTGTGCGTTAGATTAATAGAAACACTTTTCTAGGCACAAGGGGTTAATTGGGCTAACCGTAGGATTTAATAATTGCAAGAAAATTTAGAATTAGCCCAATTCACCCCCCCCTCTTGGGCATCTTGATCCTTTCAGACCTGTCCCACCTCTTGACCTCGCACCACGTGGTGCCCTTGACCGCCTCCTGCCTTAGCTGCTAAGGAAAGGATGAGAGGTGGGTGAACGCATTCAATACGCCTGCTCGGACGGGACGCACAAGCGTACTCCGCCGAGTACAAGAAGGATGGCAGCCCCCTAGTCCGTCTGGCCCTAGGGCAGAGCGTCATCTTAGTCAACACCCCGCTAACAAACAAGACAACAATAGGGCTCGGCAACGTCACCTAGCGTGGCTCAGCGCTGCCCAAATCCCGTCCAATGGACGGGCGTACGATCCCAACCACTACAGCTTGGGAATCACGACTTCTCCCTGAAGAAACGAACGCTAGGACGGAGGCTATGGCGACAGCAAGCAAGTCATACCAGGCAGGGGAGTTAGTGAACAACCACCACTCCCATTGCACCGCCATGGACAGAACAGTGCCACCACTATACGACAAGCCTTGGCGTAAGGAGCAAGCTCACGACGACCATACCCAGATGTGCTGACAAGACTGGCAGGCTTGCCGACCAAGCAAACTAGCTTCTCGCTCCCTCAGGCTCTTGGCCACTCGAGCTGGGAGAACCCTACTATTCTACATGTAACCTAGCCCCCACGGCTATATAAGGGGAGCTAGGCCTTCTTCTAAACTATCGATTTCCTCTTCCTCGAACACTTCCTACTAGTAGGAACTTAGCTAGCATACCCCCTGTTGTAAGACATTTGGAGCACTTTGGCATTGAGGAACACGTACTCGCAGGCCTTCGGCACTGGGCATAAGGGTTCATCCCCAACCAGTATAAATCCTTTGTGTACTGAGTGCTAGCCATAGAATCCCTTGAGCAATGCAGTGATAAATTTACTAGTCGGTTCTCAAAACACCAACATTGAACAACTTTATAAGAAAGAATAAAAAAACCTGTGACACCAGTGATACTAACATGGCTACAAGATTTGACTTTTACCAACAAGATCTTTTTTAGAGGCAGAGCTGCCCTTACATTGGCGGGCAAACTGAGCCGTATCTAGAAATGCATTTGTAGAGGCGGCTATTTTCCCCGCCGCCTCTACAAATGGCCCTATTGTCGGGGACCAATACTAGGGTACCCAAAGAGAAGGAACTAATGGTCATCAACATGATTCATCTGAGCAGTCAAAAGCACGACTACAGCTCCAACTAACCCCCAGGTGCGTGGGCTCTGCCTCGCCTGACCTCTGGGGGTGGGCTCCGCCTCGCCCGACCTCTGGGTCAAGGGCCCCGCCTCGCTCGACCTCTGGGTCGAGAGTTCCACCTCACCCGACCTTAGGGTCAGGGGCTCTGTCTTGCCCGACCCCTTAGGTTCGTGCTCCATCTTGCCTGACCCCTGGCTGCGTGCTCTATCTCGCCTGACCCCCAAGGGTCGCGGGCTTCGTCTCGTCCAATGGGGACCCATACCATCGTCAACCACTCTAGGTCCAAGCGTATGGGCCTAGGTCAAAACTCTAACACCAGGGAAGAGACGAGCACGACTCGATGTAACACGTGGCCATGACAAGCCATACCTAAGGATTCATAGCAAGAATAGTGTTGAGTGTGCCAGTGTTATTTTGCCTAACCCTCGTACGAATGCTGACAGGTGCATCAGTTCACCGCGACGTCCGCCAGGACGGAGTGGGGTGCCATGATCGGCACATGATGCCTGCATACGACGCTAGTGATGAATAGGGCCATGATGGGGAGCCATCCCTATTGACATCTATAGGGTTGGCAGGACCCGCATTAGGAGAAGAAGGACCCGGCGATCCTAGAAGCCTTCTTCTCCCTCTGGTTCTTCTCCTTTTCCTCTGCTGTAACCCATGCTTTCCCTTTGCCTATAAAAGGGAAAGTAGGGCACCCCTACCAGGGGCATCAGGTGAAAGGACCTAGGATGCCGCCTAGAGGGGGGTGAATAGGCGTTTCTGAAAATTAACACCTTTATATGCGGAAACAATTAGAAAGGGAAGTTTCCAAAATGGAAACTCCAAATTAAGAGTACTACCACCCCTCACAAGTTAGAGATAAAGTAAACAAGGTATAAAGAATATATCTAGAAGCTACAACCCTGCAACACCAAGTTAGAGCAGAGAATAAATATTTTCAGTGCAGGCAGGAAATACCGGACGTGTCCGGTATGAATACCGGACGTGTCCGGTATACACGATTTCTGAGATCGGCCCCGAACTTGCTCCTTTCGATTTCTATCTTCAAACCAAACTACAGGCACTTGATGGAGATGACAAAATACACAGAGAACCTGCAGAATAGCTAGAGCAACACAAATATCAAATGAAATGCGAATTGAGACACGATATTTGTTTTACCGAAGTTCGGACTCGTTCGAGTCCTACTCTCCGTTGAGGGGGCTATAGGCGACCCAGCGAAGGTCAGCCCTAGAGGGTACCACGAAGGTCACTCTAGCCGGAGTCTTTTCCAACTCCTTTTCCTCCTTCCACTAATTTGATTCCGAGGCGGCGGAATCGACCGTTACAAACTTTCCGAAGCAACCACAATCTCTTGGTTGCTCTCCGGCGACGCCTAGCCGTCTAGGACCGAAGAGTCCAAGAGTAACAAATGCGAATCATGAGATTGACAATATGCACAAGTGCTCAAGTGGTGGCTTCCTCTCTTTTTCAAATTCTTTCTCAACCCACAAATTGATTTTGCAATTTGGATCACACACTCACTAAGAGAGGGTTTAGGAGAGTTGGCAAGGCTCAAAAACGTGTGTCTATCTCAGCAGAATCAGCAGCCTCCAAAGGTGGAGGCTTGGGGGTATTTATAGCCCCCTTGAAAAACTAGCCGTTTTATAGCCGTTGCAATACCGGACACGTCCGGTATGCATACCGGACACGTCCGGTATGACTCATACTGCGCCAACGGTAACTAAGTTACAGTGAAGTTGTGAGGCGTCGGAACTCCCGAAGAACGCCGGGACTTCCGACCATCGAAACTCCTGACCCAAGTCGGAACCCCCGACCCTCAGTAATTTTGAAAAACATGTAACTGAGTTAAAGTTAGTGAGGTGTCGGAACTCCCGACATATGTCGGAACTCCCGACCGTCGGAACTCCCGACTTACGTCGGAACTCCCGACCCTCACGGCTTTTGAAAACTAGCCATTGGCTTCTGGTCATCCATACCGGACACGTCCGGTATGCATACCGGACATGTCCGGTATGACCAGGACAGTGAACCCTCCAGGTCAGTTAAAGTGCGACACGTCGGAACTCCCGACCCATGCCGGGACTCCCGACCGTCGGAACTCCCGACCTATGTCGGAACTCCCGACTAACCAACCCGAGAACAACAATTTTACAGCTGCTGGACAAATACCGGACATGTTCGGTATGAATACCGGACACGTCCGGTATTGCCAGACCAGCGACAAATCAGTTAGCTCTTTTGTCTCTCAAATACTCAAAACTCACATGGGTTGGCTTGAGCACTTATGAAACATTATCTATCAACATGATGCATCCCTCTTAATAGTACAGCATACCTATTAAACTCAAGACAAACGGAAATATGAATTTGTACCACTTGAGTTGTTCTTTTGAATTGATGCCGTCCCTTCCAATCTTCATCAAGTAAGGGTGATAACATGTTGATGTTGATCTTTTCACTTGAGCATAGCCATCTTGAGCATGTGACTTGATTCCATTCATCAAGTTTGAATAATCCCAAATGTATCAAGTCACTTCCATCAAATACTTCATTATAGATTTGATCCTTCACATCAATATGACCATCTTAGCTTGACTAGTACCTCAACTAAATGCAAGTACTTTCTTCTTCACCCTAGCTAGGTTCTTCGGCCGCCAAGCCATCGCTTGCCCTTCACCCTTGCTTAGTACCTCGAAGCCTTTCCTTGCTATCTTCACCATCTCAAGCCATCAAGTCACATCTTGTGTTGAATCATCCATTCATATGTATTGTTATCTTTTTCATTTTAATTTAGCAAGCTTCAGATATGAGACCATTCCATATGCAATCCATCATGTCTCATTAACTAATAATCATGAGCTTGCTATCACATAGTACATGGAAATCCCACAATAAATAAGCCTTCACATGAATTCCATTTGCATTGTTGTCTTGTGCTTGAACTAGATTGTTTATACAACAACACATCATTTTGGCTTTCATTAAGTATCTATGAGATAACCTATTGCCTGTTCACACTTTAGCAAATGGGTTAGTCCTTTAATCATGTTGTCATTCAATCATCCAAAACCCACTAAAAGGCTAGATGCACTTTCAATCTCCCCCTTTTTGGTGATTGATGACAACTTGATTAAAGCTTACAAAATGATATAAACATTTAAACTTTTGGGTTCAATGATTTATGAGAGGCTCCCCCTTAATATGTGCTTATGATTAGAATTCACAAAATGACCTCAAATGTCAATTGCACATACTAAAACATATAGGAGACTCCCCCTAAATCATTGCATCCGTGGGGTGCATGTGTGTGTGGCAAAGTGAAACCGTGATGCATATGACAAGATATATCACACAAGAATAAATATAAAAGCATCACATCAAATATTTTCATTCTAGCATGCATAGTCCTTATGAAAATAAATATGACATATGTAATTCACACATAGCACTCATTACAAATTTTCTCAAGTCCAGAAACCACTGATATATATAGATAAAGATCATGTCTCAAGAGATACAAAGATAAAGCATAAGTAAGTCTCATCTCTCACATGATACAATCTATCTCAAATCCAAGATACATCAATGAAGCTCAAAAACAAACTACAGCCTGCAGTACATATCTTCAGGTACAAAGATAAGCAAATGAAACTATCCTGAAGCTTTAATCAGTCTCTCTCCCCCTTTGTCATCTATCACCACAAAGGTCCAACAATGACATACTAAGGACAAAGGGGCTACAAGCTGTCACGGAAAGCTGAGATCACTCATCATCATCATCATCTCGACCAGCATCCTCATCATCTGAGCGTGCAACACCGGCTAGACGAGAACCACCCGCACCAGACGCGTCATAGCCACTAGACCCGTAGAAGCCACCACCACCTGTCAGGTCACTCCACTAATCTGTAGCATAGTCGTCTGCAGTGCTGGGACGTGGCTGAGAGTGAGTAGGCACACGAGCCTGAAGTGGTAGAGTGTCAGGGTGCTCAGGTGCCTGCTGCTGCTGCTGTCGCTGTATGAACTCAACATACTCTCTATCATATCTAGCCTGCTGCTGCTCCTCAGTCTCAGGCTCACTAGTTGCCTCATCTGATAGAGGAGACCTAGGAGGATCAAGCTCAAGATTAGAAGCAATTTGCTTCAAAGTCCGAGTGTCCTTCCTCCTAGCCTCCCTCTCCTTCTGCTGCCTAGTCTGGATGTCACGGCACATCCCAAATATGGAGCTGAAAAGCCTGCGGATAGGCGAAGGAGGACTGCCACGGTGTGAAGTAGAACGTGAAGGAGCACGTGGTGAAGGTGAAGCTCCTGCTGGTGCACCACTCTCAGGTGCATCTGCCTCTGGTGCTGCTGCTGCTCCTCCTAGTCCTGCTAGAGGTAACCCGGTCTCACGCAGATCTGCAATAATCTTTAGGGCCTTGTGAATCTTATCATACTCGAATGTGTGCCCTATCACCTGCTCAATCATATGCATGATATAAGGAGCAAAACCACAGCCCTTGAGGGGCCTCTCTCCAACACTCCTGATCTCGGACCAAACAAAGTCAAACACGCTGAAGGGCCGAGCATCAGGTGCCATCCTGTGGAGTAGGTTCCTGGAGTAATCAGTAATGGTGCCCTTGTCTCCACCCTTGCAGTCAATAGTCTTCCTGAACATCCTGTCCAGGTACCTGTAGGTAGGGTGAAGACCTAGAACCTTCCCCACAGCTCCTCTCTCACCACCAGCAGGATACATGTAGGCGAGCTGCTCAGGAGGTAACACCTGCTCGGTGTGGATCCTGTCCCTCTGGAGATCATCCTCTGAGAAGCCAAGATGGGCGGCAAAAACATCATAGTCAACATTGTACCACTGGCCCTCAAGCATCCAGTGCATCCGCCGCTCATCCTCCTCAACAAATAGAGTAGCATAGAACTGAGCTACTACCTCTGTGTTCTAGTCATGCTGGAACTCCATGATCTCATAAACTCCTATGCTCTGGCAGATGGCAATAGCATGATCAACTGAGGCCTTCTGCAACTCTCTAATATATTGCCAGTCAATCCACTGAGACCTGGCAATTACTGGGTTCTTGGTAAGAATCACACTGGAGTAGAAGTCCAAGTGAAAGGCTGTCTGGAAGCGATGATCGTACTAAACCTTAGGTAAGCTCCTCGGATCAACCCTTCGCTCATCTCTAGCCTTCCTGGTCATACCCTTTCCCCTGTAGTCAACTCTGGGAACATAGGAGGGCACATTGGGCAGACGTGTCTCAAGAAGACCATAATGCATCCCTTGACCAGGCTGGTGCTGAACTGGAGGAACTGACTCCTCCTCCTCAATCTCCTGCTCCTCATCTGAGCTGTCACCATCTGATCCTCTGTTAGTGCTCTTCCTCTTTCTTTCATCTCTAGACTCCACTCTGAACTCATCAGTGTCTGTGTCAGAAGAAGAGCTCCCGGACCCTTCTGCATATTGAGCTGCTGCACTAGTGGCAGCCCTGGTGGACCTCCTGCTGGTCGGCTGAAATCCAGGATGCATATCCTGTCTCACCTTCTTGTACTTCTCAAGTGCTGGATCATGCCTGTGCTTGGACCTCGGCTCCTGTCGTCCACTCATGGGAGCTGTCCTGTATCCAAAGATTTCCAAAGAATTTTAGATACATGCCCATAGCTTGTAATTAGACATAGATTCTTTCATCCAAGGTTTTACAATCACCTCGACACACCATTGTCACAAGGTTTGCAAAACGTAGATACAAAAGAAACTAAGCCTAACAAACCATTCTAGATAGGATTGAG
Organism: Miscanthus floridulus; assembly: GCF_019320115.1. NCBI lineage: Eukaryota > Viridiplantae > Streptophyta > Magnoliopsida > Poales > Poaceae > Miscanthus > Miscanthus floridulus. Next base: position 141,427,028 of record NC_089587.1, on the reverse strand, counting down.
TCAGAGATCAGCAGGCAGTCTGCTCTGCTGGGCCATACCGGACACGTCCAATAGCATACCGGACACGTCCGGTATGGGCGACCAGCAACCCTAACCGGGGTTTCTCGATTCAAACCACCACGAATCAATTCCAAATTTTGGACATTGCTTCTATATCACCAATGCAGCATATTTACCGAAGGAATTTCCAAATCATGCATTAACCATGTAGATCGGACGAGGTCCGTGATTTAGGGTACCTTGAGAGGAGAGAAGAGAGAGCGATGTGAAATCCAAATCCACGGGCCTTCAATCCTAGATCCAAGCCTTCTCCAATGCAATCTCCCTCTCTCTCTTTTCCTTGGTGAAATCCTTGGTCGCCTTAGGGGAGAAGAAGGGCGTTGGCTGGTTGGTTTGGAGGAGGCAAGTCTGTTTGGGCCGAAGGGGTACGCTCTGTTTTTTATAGTCCCGCTCATACCGGACACGTCCGGTAGCATACCGGACATGTCCGGTATACGCGGGCTGGCCCAAATAATTCCAAAATGTGTTCTCACTCTTCCAAACCCTTTCTCTGTTGTTGCTCAGTCCAAAAAGGTGTATGATCTTGATCCAAACCGAGTACTATCACTTTTCTTATCGAATGCCATCAATTTATTTTCTCTTTTCCAAATAAATGGCATAATCAATAATTTGCTTGCTTGAGAGAGATAAAGTGAGACAAAGTAGATTGTGGACTTAAGAAAGCCATGTCATGTGTGATTAGCCAATCAAACAATCAAGGAGAGCTATAATCATCACATGGCAAGGCTAGGTCACAAAGACCAAGATTCAAATAGTTTTTCAAATTCACACCACCTACACATGCTAGTTGTGGGTTTTGAAAAACATCTCTCCTATGTCACACAAATGCACATTCTAACATGTAAAGGGCCTTAGATGCACTTACAATACATGTATGTAAAAACATACCTTTGCCTTGAGCCCACAAGTATACCACTAAGAAGACACATGGCATGATAATCTTTATGTTGACCTTGATTGCCAAGTAATCATGCTTGATACAAATTCAATTTTTCATCCAAAGGACTACAAAGAGTGCTAGATAAATTTGTTAGTCCACAATGGTGCAAAATAGAAATTTAGCTCCCCCTAAATAAGTGCTTCAAGTATTTTGAATGACTTTCAACGAGCACTTTTATTCTGATAAGAAATTGAGAGCCAATTTTCATTTTGACCATGAACCAAATAAGATTGCCATATTTAAAAGTGAGCTTAAGAGATGCTCACAATCCACTTAGATTTGATAAAACACAAGCTTCTGAGTATGTTAGGGATATATGAAAAATGTATGGATCGAATACTCAGTTGCAACACAATTAGTGTTCTGGTCCATGCAATACCGGACATGTCCGGTAGTATACCGGACACGTCCGGAATACACAGAACAGAAACACTGACTTTCTGTCTCTGGTCATACCGGACACGTCCGATAGGTTCAGGACAGAACCAATTAATTCACTGCATGTAATTTTTTGTTTAGCTTTATTATTTATTGTATACTATCATCTCAACAGATAAATTACTCTACTAGAGAACGATCAAAAGCATCATATGGCAAACATGATAAATCTCAAGTGAAATTAATTAGCCACTTTCATTATTTCACAAATGTACCTATTTGTGAACTATAGAACACGAAACAAACAAAGTGGCTATCCTACAAGGTTTAGGTACTTGTTACCAATGGTGAGGATGAAATCTATGATATGTTCATTGAATTATCTTCGGGTCAACCATATAAGAGATTATGATGAGAATTGGTTGATAGATTGAGTGAATATTGTCAATTTGCTTGCTCAACCACCCCGAAACCTTCATCCCATTACCAAGTACCTACATCATTAACCTAAGCACACTTTGGTACCCAACTCTTGTTGGGTCCTTTTGAGTTAGTCAATAAGTGCTTAGGCACCCAAATGGCTTTAGCATTAGTTTGTGGTGAACACATCACCTTACTAGTGCTAACTCCATTTGTGGTCTTCCTAAGCATATCATTATAAACAAATGTGTTTGGCTTAGGAGTTTTACCATTTGGGCATTCATAGCTTAGATGCCCCTTTCTTCTACAAGCATAGCATATGCGGCCTTTGTGTGCTCTATGCTTGATTTGCTTGTATGGACATCTATCAACCTTGTGGCCCATCTCATTGCACCCATAGCATCTTCTAGTTGCAACTTGGGCTTCCTTTCTTGCTTCTTTGTACATTGGGCATTTCTTGGTAGAAGCCTTTTGATTGGCGGCTTCAACTTTGTCGGCCCAACTCTTGTGTGGACACATAGCCCACTCATGTCCATACAATCCACAACCATAGCACATCCTTTTTCCATGTTTCTTGCTCTTGGTTGTGTTGGCCTTGCTTGAGATGTGATTCTTTTGTTGGGCTTTGGAGGAAGCAAGGTTTGAACCCTTCTCAAGCTTCTTCACCATGTTATCACGGTTATCTTGAGAAGGTTGTGCTTTCTCCTTACCCTTCAACCGAATCACATTTTTCTTTAATCTTTGCACTTCTTCTTTGAGCTCTATGTTTTCTATAAGATTTAGCTCAATCGAAGATTGGCTTGCTTGAGGAGCACATTCATTAGTACAAGAAATATTTAATTGAGATGGTGTACTAGTGAGCGGATGTGTTAGAGGTTGAGAGAATTTTACCGATGTAATCACAACCTCATGAGCCACCTCAAGCATGATGCTTGATTCTACTACTTCCTCATGAGAGCACTTTAGATGAACATAATTTGCTTGTAGCTCATTATACTTGCTTGATAGTTCATCTAGCCTTGCTTTGAGCTCGAAGTTTTCCTTCTCTAGTTGTGAAACACTAGAAGAGGAGTTAGTAGCTAAAGCATGCTCAATTGACAATTTTTCATACCTCTCATTTATTGCCTTTAGCTCTTGCAATTTGGAGATGAGAAACTTTTCTTGATTTTGAAGCGATTGCTCTTGCTTCTCAATCTCTTCTTCAAGCTCATCATTCTTTTCAACTATCTTCATGATGATGAACTTGTCTTTATGGTTGAGATGATCAAGGTTGTAGTTGTCTTCAACTTCAACATCACTCTTATCTTGATCATCTACTTGTGCTTTCTCCTTTTCTTGATCTTTCTTGTTATTCTTCTTCTTGCTTTTCTTGGCCATGAGACACAACTGATGAGTATCATGGGATACTGAGGTTGACTCATCACTTGGTCGCCATCGGGTTTGAGCATCGCTGCAAACAGCTGCCTGCTGGTCTGCTGCCTCGGCCATACCGGACACGTCTGGTAGGAATACCGGACACATCCGGTATGTGCAGGCAGACAGCACGTCATGTGCTGCTTGCACTTCTTGCTCCGGCTCGGTGCTCGTGAGGTATTGTGAGGCTTCTTTGCTGCATGAAGACACAATAGACATACTTTCCATTGACTCGACCTCAAGTGCATCATCGCATTTGGATTCTCCATATAACTCAACGAGTTTGGTCCAAATGAGATGAGCACTCTCTGGAGGTGGTTGTCCATTGAATATTGCCTCATCTTGAACCTCTGCACTCAATGTACTCAAAATGATATTAATAGCTTGAGCATTGAGTTGCACGCATATCTCTTCCTCTTTTGATAAATTCTTATAGTTGCTCCAATCAACTATAGAAAGAGGTATGCTTGCAAACACAATATGCTCAACAATAGGACTAATATGTCTAAAAGCATTGAGTACATGAATTGACCAAGGTAGAAAGTTTGAACCATCGTTTTGGAGAAGCACCGGCTCCGACTTGATAGGCGTCGACATCCTTTTCTCACGGCGGTGAAGCTTTAGGTGAGAACCTCGCTCTGATACCAATTGAAAGGACCTAGGATGCCGCCTAGAGGGGGGTGAATAGGCGTTTCTGAAAATTAACACCTTTATATGCGGAAACAATTAGAAAGGGAAGTTTCCAAAATGGAAACTCCAAATTAAGAGTACTACCACCCCTCACAAGTTAGAGACAAAGTAAACAAGGTATAAAGAATATATCTAGAAGCTACAACCCTGCAACACCAAGTTAGAGCAGAGAATAAATATTTTCAGTGCAGGCAGGAAATACCGGACGTGTCCGGTATGAATACCGGACGTGTCCGGTATACACGATTTCTGAGATCGGCCCCGAACTTGCTCCTTTCGATTTCTATCTTCAAACCAAACTGCAGGCACTTGATGGAGATGACAAAATACACAGAGAACCTACAGAATAGCTAGAGCAACACAAATATCAAATGAAATGCGAATTGAGACACGATATTTGTTTTACCGAAGTTCGGACTCGTTCGAGTCCTACTCTCCGTTGAGGGGGCTGTAGGCGACCCAGCGAAGGTCAGCCCTAGAGGGTACCACGAAGGTCACTCTAGCCGGAGTCTTTTCCAACTCCTTTTCCTCCTTCCACTAATTTGATTCCGAGGCGGCGGAATCGACCGTTACAAACTTTCCGAAGCAACCACAATCTCTTGGTTGCTCTCCGGCGACGCCTAGCCGTCTAGGACCGAAGAGTCCAAGAGTAACAAATGCGAATCACGAGATTGACAATATGCACAAGTGCTCAAGTGGTGGCTTCCTCTCTTTTTCAAATTCTTTCTCAACCCACAAATTGATTTTGCAATTTGGATCACACACTCACTAAGAGAGGGTTTAGGAGAGTTGGCAAGGCTCAAAAACGTGTGTCTATCTCAGCAGAATCAGCAGCCTCCAAAGGTGGAGGCTTGGGGGTATTTATAGCCCCCTTGAAAAACTAGCCGTTTTATAGCCGTTGCAATATCGGACACGTCCGGTATGACTCATACTGCGCCAACGGTAACTAAGTTACAGTGAAGTTGTGAGGCGTCGGAACTCCCGAAGAACGCCGGGACTTCCGACCATCGGAACTCCTGACCCAAGTCGGAACCCCCAACCCTCAGTAATTTTGAAAAACATGTAACTGAGTTAAAGTTAGTGAGGTGTCGGAACTCCCGACATATGTCGGAACTCCCGACTTACGTCGGAACTCCCGACCCTCACGGCTTTTGAAAACTAGCCGTTGGCTTCTGGTCATCCATACCGGACATGTCCGGTATGACCAGGACAGTGAACCCTCCAGGTCAGTTAAAGTGCGACACGTCGGAACTCCCGACCCATGCCGGGACTCCCGACCGTCGGAACTCCCGACCTACGTCGGAACTCCCGACTAACCAACCCGAGAACAACAATTTTACAGCTGCTGGACAAATACCGGACATGTCCGGTATGAATACCGGACACGTCCGGTATTGCCAGACCAGCTACAAATCAGTTAGCTCTTTTGTCTCTCAAATACTCAAAACTCACATGGGTTGGCTTGAGCACTTATGAAACATTATCTATCAACATGATGCATCCCTCTTAATAGTACAGCATACCTATTAAACTCAAGACAAACGGAAATATGAATTTGTACCACTTGAGTTGTTCTTTTGAATTGATGCCGTCCCTTCCAATCTTCATCAAGTAAGGGTGATAACATGTTGATGTTGATCTTTTCACTTGAGCATAGCCATCTTGAGCATGTGACTTGATTCCATTCATCAAGTTTGAATAATCCCAAATGTATCAAGTCACTTCCATCAAATACTTCATTATAGATTTGATCCTTCACATCAATATGACCATCTTAGCTTGACTAGTACCTCAACTAAATGCAAGTACTTTCTTCTTCACCCTAGCTAGATTCTTCGGCCGCCAAGCCATCGCTTGCCCTTCACCCTTGCTTAGTACCTCGAAGCCTTTCCTTGCTATCTTCACCATCTCAAGCCATCAAGTCACATCTTGTGTTGAATCATCCATTCATATGTATTGTTATCTTTTTCATTTTAATTTAGCAAGCTTCAGATATGAGACCATTCCATATGCAATCCATCATGTCTCATTAACTAATAATCATGAGCTTGCTATCACATAGTACATGGAAATCCCACAATAAATAAGCCTTCACATGAATTCCATTTGCATTGTTGTCTTGTGCTTGAACTAGATTGTTTATACAACAACACATCATTTTGGCTTTCATTAAGTATCTATGAGATAACCTATTGCCTGTTCACACTTTAGCAAACGAGTTAGTCCTTTAATCATGTTGTCATTCAATCATCCAAAACCCACTAAAAGGCTAGATGCACTTTCATCAGGGATCTAGATCGGCACAAGACCGAACCATGAGATAAAAACACAAGAGCACGACACGAGCACACGGCTGAGCAGCGATTGAGCTCTCAGCACCCGTTCATTCCTTTCACTAGAGACTTGGGATCCTTTCCCTCTCTCGCCTGTTTATAACCCCTACTACAAACTTTTAGTATCGGTAACACGAGCAGCAGCAAACTAGACATAGGGATGTTCTGCCCGAACCAGTATAAACCCTTGTGTCCTCCGAGCACATCATACGAGCTAGACGCGTAAATACAAATTTACTCGTCGGTGGTCCAAAAACACCAACAATTGGCGTGGTAGGTAAGGGCTTTTTGCAAGTCTCGACATCCACATTAGGCCTTGGATGGCTAGCCACGGCGTCAGCTAGGTCCTAGGCTTGCACGTGCACTTCAGGAACCTAGACTTCATCGTCACGACAGAAGGAGAGTTGGCAAAGGCTCCCGTCGCTGTCCAACCTCCCCACTCCGCTGGCCTCGATGTGATCGTCGAGGCGCTTGAGGAGCTGTAGCTACATGCACCAGAGGCCCGTGCCCCCAAGAGCGACCAACTCCTCGGCTTTGATTACGGGAGGCAAGACCACCAACTCAGTGCCTTCCTAGGACCCTGACCGTCCCAGGAGGACCTAGGCCGCCTCACCTTCTCCTTCGCCAACGTCATGACATAGCTGGCTGGTGGAGAGCCACTCTCCCCAGAATACCTCATTCGGAGCACCCCGACAGCGCTCCCGTTCGATCTCCGCAACGCCATAGAGACTGTTGCCCACCTTGTGGCGCAACGCACGCCTCCATCCCATACGAACGACGAGTTCGTGGGGATGACCAAATATGTCGCAAAATCTTTCCACGACCTCCTCATGGTAGAATTAGGGTCGCCCCCCAACTCTGACTCCAGCAGGGGGAGCCATCACCCTTCTCGTGAATGTTTCATGGCAGGTACCCCCAAGGGATATGTCGAAAGCATCCATGTTGAGGGGATGCAGGGCCCCACCTCACCAGCGGGTAGAGCAGCTGAAGGCCTAGCACCAAGAGATCGAGGAAGCACGACTCCAGCTTGAGTAGGAATGCGCGGATCTCGAGCGAGAGATCGAGCACCATAGAGACGGTGGGTGTGCGTGCGCCGTGGCCCTCGATGTGAACTAGAGGATCATCGAGGGCGACGAAGCCCTCGCACACTTCACCCGGGCAAGCCAGAACATTGCTGCTGTGGTGGCCTTACTCTGGGGGCTTTCGGGGCCCTGCTATGCCTGTGGATCATCGGACCCATTGTGAGATTCGCATGCTACTTGAGCGTGCACCGGCGTAGCAGGCTGAGAGCTTGTTGTCCTGACGACGCGAGCTCGACACCAGCCAATGCATGCCCTTTGAATGACCCGACAAGGACGTGTCAGTCCACCAGGCATAGCAAGGCGATATGCCATGCACCGCGGTCCTGGTGCATGAGTGTCTCGGCCTCCACCGTGATGCACACGACACCCTAGATGCTCGTAGGCATACCCATGGAGTTGCCAGGGAAGAGGCTAGTCGTTGCTACCACCCTCGTTGTGGCGGATGCTATGACAGCGGTGAGGACCAAAGCCCGAGCCTCGACCTACTAGGACCTCAGGCCTTTGGCCGACACATCCTCAAAACTATTTTCCCACCGTGGTATCGACCACCGACCAACATCCTAAAATACTCTGGGGAAACAAACCCCAGACTGTGGCTCGAGGATTATCGACTTGCTTGCTAAGCTGGTGGAACGGATATTGACGATTTCATTATCCGCAACCTTCCATTGTTCCTGTCTGATTCGGCGTGAACGTGGTTGGAACACCTTCCGCCCAACCAAATCCAAAGTTGGGTGGACCTAAAAGAGGTATTCGTGGGAAACTTCCAAGGCACATACGCATGTCCTAGAAACCCATGGGATCTAAAAAACTACTGATAGAAGTCTGGGGACACTCTTCATGGGTACATCCGTCGCTTCTCCCGATAGTGCAATGAGCTGCCCAACATCACCAACATCGACGTCATAGGAGCTTTCCTATCTGGGACCACCTATGAGTCCCTGGTTCACAAGCTGGGACGTAAGGGCCCACAAACCAACAAAGAGCTCCATGACATCGCCACTAGCCATGCCTCGAGCGAGAAGGTGGTCGGGGCGATTTTCGACCACCTCAAAGGCAAGGTTAAGTAGGATGAGGACGCTGGCGAAGGTGCCTCCAACCATCCCAGCAAGAAGAAGAACAAGCAGCGACATGAGGGCTCGCTTGTCGCTATCGTCGACCACAAGGGGGCTTGGAAGCCCGCCGAGGGCTGAACCACTTCGAGAAGCTGCTCGAAGGGCCATGCCCAAACCATTCTTTCCTCATCGAGCACATATACAAGGACTGCATCCTTATGAAGCGGTTCCCATGGTGCTCTAGAGCCTAAGGATGACCCTCAGCTGGGCCACTAGCTACATGCCATTCTTCATGGTCTACGGTTCCGAGGCTATCCTCCTGACTGACCTCGATTATGGAGTGCCCCGGGTCAGGCCGTATGACGAACAGGGACCCAAGGTGTCCCTCGAGGATGCCATGGACTAGCTAGATGAAGCGCACGACATTGCTCTCCTTCACTCGGCCAAGTACTAGCAAACGTTGTGCCGGTACCACAGCCGTCGAGTGCGGGATCGGGCCTTCAACGTTGGGGACCTAGTGCTCCGCCTCGTCCAGAGCAACAAGAACTGCCACAAGCACTCTCCACCATGGGAGGGACCATATGTCATCGCAGAGGTGCTCCGACCAAGCACCTACAAGCTAAGGACCATCGACGGCGAAGTCTTCGTCAACGCCTGGAACATCGAATAGCTAAGTCGCTTTTACTCTTAATTTAGGCACGCTTTCTCTTATTAGTTTCGCTATCAACTCCTCAATCTTTAGTGACACCTGACCCCAGCAGCGGTAGGGGGCCGGGCCTCACTCGAGGGCTGATAAGAACATATCTATCTGGTAGACATTCTATATGACCGATTCTTTCTCACGTTAAAACCTAGAAGCGAAGGTTGCGGAAACAAACACTGAGTAAAACTGGTCGGACTGCAAGAAACCTACGCCCCAGCGGCTATAACACTTTTGCTCACTAGCGTGATAAGAGTTTGTTCACCCGCACCCTAAGCTTTATAACCTTAACGACAGAAAGGGTCGGAACACATTAACCTTTTTATACAAAAAGGGGAGAAGGGCTAAAAATTTGTTTGGCAATGACAAAATTTAAGAGCTTGTCCAATTATTACGAGTTCGCCGCCTAGCTTATCTGCCTAACTAATTTCTTAGGATGATATCATCCTCTATCTCCGCAGGTAAGTCTTGTGCCAGTGGGTCACCCAAGTCGATCGAACAGCTTGGGCCGTTGCCGAGAGATGGGTAAGGAGCACTAGGATGCCCCATGCGGGTTATGCCAACCCCATCACGAATGATGGATCCGGATTCCACATGGAAATATTCGATAAGAGCTCCCCAAACCCATCACTCGAGCCATCGAGGTAACTTTACCAACCCCCACTTTACCTTTCCAGTGCATAAGCATTCATTCATCCAAGCATCGCATATGCAATTATTGCATCACAATGCTTCGCGTCGCGTCACGAAGTGGTAGTCATCTCATTCAACATGAGCGGCGACCGACCGGGGTTCGAAGGCCAGGCCACGAAGGGCCCAAGGCTTCCTCGCGTCGAACAGTGCCAGGGAGAAAATGCAGATGAGCCCCAGCGGCCTTTGCCCGACCCGCTCAGAAGCGGATAGGGTCATCTCAACCTTCTCGTTCTATCCTAACCTCGAGTCATGCCCACAGAATCTCCATCGAGGAGAGGCCAGCGGGCCACCTAAGTCGGTCTCCTAAATGACTCGGGCATCTGTCGGAAGGTAGGTTAAGGAGCAGTGGAATGCCACATGAAGGCTATGCTGACCCCGTTATGAATGACGGACCCGAATTCCACTCAGACATGCCTGTTAGCGAGCTCACCGAGCGTGACACTTGAGCCATTGAGGCAAAGTGACGTTAGCTCAACCCCTCTAGGTGCAGAAACTGCGGACGGGGTGACGATCACAGAAACGACGATCGACCTACTTTCAAAGGCTGGCCTGTGAAGGGCTCGAGGCCACCTCGCATCGAATAGAGCCAGGGGAAAAAATGTAGATGAGCCCCAGCGGCCTTTGCCTAACCTGCTTAGAAGCGGACAGGGTCATCTCGACCTTTTCGTTCGATCCTAACCTCGAGCCATACCCACAGAATCTCCATCGAGGGAAGGCCAGCGAGCCACCTGAATCGATCTCTGGAACGACTGGGGCATCTACCGGGAGGCAGGTTAAGGAGCAGTGGAATGCCACATGAGGGCTATGTTGACCCCATTATGAATGACGGACCCGGATTCCACTCGGACATGCCTGTTAGCGAGCTCACCGAGCACGACACTCGAGCCATCGAGGCAAGTGATGTTAGCTCAACCCCTCCGGTTGTGGAAACCACGGACGGGGTGATGATCACAAAGACGAGCCGACCCTCGATCGGACCCCGACTACACGCGGGGGCTCGAGGAAAGTTGGACTCGCAAGGAGATCGAATGCACGGTCGCAGAACAATGGCTCAGGTCCTAGGGAGGGGGTACGAACAAAAACTAAGAATAATGTTTCTAAAACAAAAGAATACTTTCCCCTACCAGTTTCGCTATCGTCTTCTTGATCTTTGGTGAAACCCGACCCTGGCAATGGCAAAGGGTTGGGTCTCACTCGGGGGCTGATAAGGGTATATATATACCCTTTCTGACACAGTTGTCGTTCCTGACCCCTTTCTCATGTTAAAAACCTAGAGGCAAGGTTTGCGGAAATGAACGACTGAGAAGGCTGGTCGGACTGCAAGAAACATACGCCCCAGCGGCTATGGCACTCTTGCTTACCAGCGTGATCAGAGTTTCTCGCCCGCACCTCAAGCTCTACAATCTTAACAATAGGAAAATGGTGGGGTTGGAGCGTTTTACCCCTTTTTACAAAGAAAAAGGGGAGAAAGAACAAATTTGTTCAACCGAAATGAAAAATAGACTTGTTCAAACAAAACAAAAGGGATACGGAGCTAAAAACTCTCCTACGGCCCATCTAGACCTAGGAGTTTGAAAGTTGGTCCACCGATGGGTTTGACAACTGCTCCAGGCACCTTTAGAGTGAGGGCTGAAAAGGGATGGGCCCGCTAGCGGCTAGTACTAGGGCGCATGAGCGTCGTGGGCATCCTGGCCCACGTTCGAGTCTCAGCCGAATACAATCCATGGTTTTTTCTCAAAGAAAGGTAGAGAGCCCTCGGGACCGGTCGAACAGACCTGAGAACTATATGGATTGATTGCTGAGAATCTGGAGTCGGTCACCAGCTGACCCAAGCTGGACCCCGTGAACAGGATGCCGGGGCCCCACTCGGACTAGCCCATTAACAGCTCATCGAGCACCATGATTCATCCATAGAGGAAAATCATGGCACGGCTCAGTCCCTCCATTTTTATCAAAAAAACGATTGAGGGAAGATGATCACAAAGACGAGCCAACCCTCGACTGGACCCCTGCTACGAGCGGGGGCTCGAGGAAAGTTTGACTCACAAGGAGACCGAGCGTGCGGTCGTAGAACGACCGACCCCCATAGGGGTCAGAATCAGGAAAGACCTTTTTTTGACCCACCAAATCTCATGGCTATACCCTCGAGGGGTCTGAGCATGATGAAAGGGAATCGTCGTCCCTAGGACACGCCATGAACGACAAAAGAAGGCCAAAGCCCTCCGAATCCTCCCATTCAAAAAAGCCTCTAAAGGATTATTGTACTCCTCCGTAGGCTCGGGGGCTACTGTCGAGGACCAATACTAGGGTACCTAAAGTGGAGGAGCTAATGGTCATCAACATGATACATCCATGTAGTCAAAAGCACGACTATAGCTCCAACCAACCCCAAGGTGCGCGGGCTCCGCCTCGCCCGACCTCTGGGTCAGGGGCCCCACCTCGCTCGACCTCTGGGTTGGGGGCTCCGCCTCGCCCGACCTCAGGGTCGGGGGCTCCATCTCACCTAACCCCTCGGGTTCATGCTCCATCTCGCTCGACCCCTGGGTGCGTGCTCTGCCTCACCCAACCCCCAAGGGTCACAGGCTCCGTCTCGTTCGACGAGGACCCATACCGCCACCAACCACTCTAGGTCCAAGCGTATAGGCCTGGATCAAAACTCTGACACCAGGGAAGAGACGGGTATGACTCGATGTAACTAGTGGCCATGATGGGCCATACCTGAGGATTCACATCAAGAACAATGTCGAGCATGCCGGTGCTGTTCTGCCTAACCCTCGTACGAACGCTGACAGGTGCGTCAGTTCACCTTGACGTCTACCAGGATGGAGTGGGATGCCATGACCGGCAGATGACGCCTGCATACGGCGCTAGTGATGAACAGGGCCATGATGTGGACCCGCATGAAGGAGAAGAAGGACCCGGCGATCCTAGAAGCCTTCTTCTCCCTCTGGTTCTTCTCCTCTTCCTCTGCTGTAACCCGCACTTTCCCTTCACGTATAAAAGGGAAAGCATGGCGCCCCTACCCGGGGCATCGGGGATCCAGATCGGCACAAGACCGAACCACGAGATATAAACACAAGAGCACGACACGAGCACACGACTGAGCAGCGATCGAGCTCTCAGCACTCGTTCATTCCTTTCACCAGAGACTTGGGATCATTCCCCTCTCTCGCCTATTTGTAACCCCTACTACAAACTTCCAGTGCCGGTAACACGAGCAGCAGCAAACTTGATGTAGGGACATTCTACCCGAACCAGTATAAACCCTTGTGTCCTCCGAGCACACCATCCGAGCCAGACGTGCAAATACAAATTTACTCGTCGGTGGTCCAAAAACACCGACACCTATATTTAGAGGCAGCGAGCCGCCTCCAGAAATTGACTTTTAGAGTCTCTCTATTTTCAGCCGTCTCTAGCAATCTATTTCTAGCCACCTCTAAAAGTAGGAATTGTATAGTAAAATTTGAATTTTTAAAATGATCTCGGACAGAGAAACGATCAAAACAAAAGTTGTAGATCTTGAAAAGTTGTAGAACTTTGTACATAGTTGACAACTTTTTCATTTCAAATCATCTATGCATAGAAAATTATGTTTGGATTTCTCACATTTAAAACTTGAATTTTTCAAATTACCAACCGTGCTTACATGACAAAGAACGGCTAGTTTTTAGGCAAACTAGCAAAGGATCCATCGAAACTCTCACCCGGGAGGGACCCCATGGGGGTAAGGACGTCGCCAGGTGGCCCTAGGTCGTCCAACAAGCCTAAGGCACCATCCTTGGTCATCGGATCAAGCGATGAACAATAACATGGGGTGGGAAGAGGGCAAAAAGTGGAGTAGATGTTAAAAAGAGCGATTAGATGTTGAATGTCTCAATCGGCCGTGATACTCTTGTTTATATAGAGGGGAATTCTTATCCCAGTAGAAAACAAGTCCAGATAATAATCTTCAAGTTTTCCATTCCAAAAATAGATCTAAAACAGATTTGGAAACCAATCCATTCGGAATAGGATAGAACGGGGATGGGACAGCCTCAGGGCAGTAAAACGGGCCTGGCCAGTTCCCAAACCGGCTTAGCTGGTTCTAGAACCGTCCTGGCCAGTTTCCCTGTGGGTCCAACATAGATTTTTTTTCAAAATTTGTAATTAATTCATCTAGACTTCAAACAAAGGCGATCCATATATTTTTTTGTTCAGCTCGACGAGACGAACGCAGTGGTGCAATCCATTATTACATTTGGCAAAGTTAGACAATCAAGCCTGGACGGTTTTGGCTGGGTGAGCCTTCAAAAAGCTATTTTCTTCGTCTGGGCTCTAAATGAGATGATCCAAATATGTTTTCTGACCGTCTCGATGAAAGAAACATGATGGCAGTGTCCATTATACACATTGGCCACTTTTGGTTGTCAACAGGTCTCAACCTATATAGCATAAAAAAGGCATTAAACATGTACATCGAGAAGAGAAACAATGGAGAACAACATATTGGTCCAAATGACCTTGGTTTGCTTCCTCACCTCTGGTCAACAACGATTCACCCCTCCAAATCCTACATCTAGTGAAAAACAGGGGAAAAGTGTCACCGCAAGCCCCCAATCTTCACCACAGGTGTAGGGAGGAGAGAAGAAGAAGAAGAGTGGGCATAGAGGGGGCGGCAGCTCACCTGTGGCGCAGGAGTCGAAGAAGAGGAAGAAGTGAGCGCGGTACCAAGAGAGCTTGGAATGTACGAGCGCGAATGAGGAAGTGGTGTTGGCGGGTGAGATATATTCACAGTGCAACCAAACACATGATCCCTGCATCCCATGGGCCAGGCTAGAACCAACCAACCAAACAGGCCTTATTACTCTCTCCGTCCCAAAATACTTCCTCCATGTCCTTAAAGAAAGTCATTTTGAGATTGTCTTAACTCAAACATTTTAAACTTTAACTACCAATAAATTCTTTTGGGTTAAGTTTGAAAATATGAAAGTGATGTAAGTTGATTCATCTCGAAATGTAGTTTTACAAAAGTATATATAGACTATATTTTATAAATATTTTATTACAAAAAGTAGTGGTCAAAGTTATTTTTTAGAGACCATGTCAATGTCCAAAACAACTTTCTTTAGGGACATGGAGGGAGTAAGTGTCGTTCTTGCTTCTCAAGGAATCAAATATTTTTAACTTTGACCAAATAAATATAACAAAATATTAATATTTATATTATATAATTAATATCATTAGATAGATCGTTGAATCTATTTTTATAATACATTTATTTAGGGATATAAATATTGCTAATATTTATTACAATTTTATGGCGAGGGAGTATGTCCACGAGAGCTAGAGCAGCATAAATTGCACGTGCACAAATGTAAAATTATTTATTCTAGGCACATGATCTAGCTAGTAGACTATACATTAATTGACTGAACAGGATGCATGGTGTTACTTTCAAGGGATCATCTAGGCCCTGTTTGGTTCTGAGGGAGGGACTACTTTTTAGTCCCTTTGAACCAAATAGGAGAGACTAGTAGAGAGACTTTTAGTCTCTAGTCTACTAGTCCCTTGAAAGAGGTTTATTGGGACTACTGGAGCAACTTTATAGCCCATATCCCTCCCTCCCCCCCCCTCTCTCTCTCTCCTCCCGCGCGCCCACCCCGCCTCGATGAGCCGCCTCGACGGCCGCGCCCGCCTCAGGCTCGCCGGCGCCGCCCAGACGGCCGAGCCCGCCTGAGGCTCGCCCCCCCCCCCCCTCCCCTCTCTTATGGTTGCGGCGACGAGCTCCACTCCCCCTCCTATGGCTGCGTCGGTGGTGGCGGCCCTCCTCTCCCCTCTCCGATGGCTGCGATGAAGGGCAGCAGAGAAGCTAAAGTTTGGGGTGTTTTGGTCATTGTTTAGCCCTTTAGTCTCTTTTAGTCCCTGGAACCAAACAGGTTATTTAGTTTTCTTTTAGTCCCTCTTTTAGACTCTAGTCTCCGGTCCCTGAAACCAATAAACAGCACCGACTTACGGTACCATTACCAAAAAAAAAACAAAAGCATACAGTTTACATTTATACCACACTAACAGCCCAAGAAGGTAAGAGGACAAGTGGAACATGCATGGAGCTGAGGCGACAAGATAGGAAATAGTACACAGGCTCACAGTTTGGCCACATTGGACGGCCCCCGCGTGCCGCCGGTCTCCACAGTCTATCAGTGGATCGGACATGCACATCAGATGATTGATTCATCATCGACCCAACACCTAGCTAGCTAGTACACGCTAGTGAATAGTGATGCAGCAACTATTGCAAAGTCAGAACCTGCTTACAACATAGGAGTAGGTACGTACATAATACATGTAGACAGTACCCAGTACCCACATGCATGATGCATTCGTATGGCACTTGCCTTTCTTCTCTCCTGTACGTTAACCCTGACCCTAGATCATGTTCGCGCGCCATGTAGAAACCCAGTGTCTAGTCGTTAATACCAACGTAACCCTAGTAGGAGTAACTATTTCTCACGAGGCTGCCCCTTACCAGCAACAGTGCCCATCTCTGAAGAACACTCAGACTAAAGAAGACAAGTCTAGACTGGAAGAGCAGCCACAAGGAGCATATATAAGAATCCGATCGAGTTGGGTCCCTTGAGTTTTTGGGGCCCTGGGGGCGGTTGCCCTACCGATATCAACAGCCCTGGGAGAAGGAGACAGTGGTCGCGGTTGTCCGTCCAAGACGGCGGTTGCGAGCCTATGATCGATGTATCTATGTACCAAGAGTGTAATATGTGAGCTACCTTATGTGTGTTAATCAAATCCTGAGTTAATTATCATCATGATAATTGGCACCAGAGCCACCTTTTCGATCCGAGGGGCGTTTTGGCGGCGGCAGCTTCTTCTTTTTCCGACGCTCGTAGGCCGCAATGGACCAAAAAATGATCAACATGATACCGTGGCTCTTCTATAGAAGTTGCTGTTGCGGAATGCGTTAGTGAAAAAAGTGATGGAGGGAGAACACCCAAGTGCTCGATGATTTCTCAAAGTGGAGGCCTCATGTTGGCACACTATTATAGAAAAGAAAGTGGAGGTCTCTATTCATCATTTTCAGATACGGACATGTTAAGACGATTGTTTCTGCTAAGCGATTATTAACAGAAGCGGGCGTCCTAAGGTATCCGCCTCTGTTAATCGATTGGCTAAGACAAACATTCTAAATATTTGTTATAGGTCTTAATACAACATGCACAAAAGTTCTCAAATGTTGACATAGTCTATAGAAAAGTTGTAGTTCTCAATATGATCTACAACTTTGTAGTTAACAAGTTTTTTATTTGAAGTCATTTGGATTCCTATTCATTTTATGTTTAGGATTTTGAAATTTAAAATCTAAAAATTTCAAATGACAATAGATGTTGACATGATCTATATCAAAGATGCAGTTATCATTGCAACCTACAACTTACAGATGACAAGTTTTTTATTTGAAAATATTTAGGGTCCCAAATATTCGTTTCAAAATTCTTAAATTTTGATATTCATTTTTTTTTTTTGAAATTTTCAAACTATCTCGGATGAAGACACACCCTATATCGAATTTGTAGAGCTCAACAAGATCTAAACCTTTGTAGTTGAAACTTATTTCATTTGAAATCATTTAGAGGCTAATACAAGATTACAAAAATATTTATTAATAAAAAAGATAGCATCCTATTTATACTTAGAAATGAGTGTATATTGCAGTGGTAGATGTGTTATATATGTGTGCTATAGGTTGTGGGTTCAAATCCTTATCTGAAGTTTATCGATCAGAGGAAGCCTCAGATTATGCGTGATCTTCTACATAGTGGAACATGGCTTTGTCTCAACTCATTTTTTCTTGAATTGGATGGTAATAGTCCAAAGTTGTGGAAGTAGAAGTGTGAATCCAATTTTGATGTTCAAGTTGTGTCGACGATACATGGACTAGGTAGCTACTATGCATTTCATAGATTTTGCTGTCTTTTGGCTCAAATATTTAGAGATTTCACCTCAAGGTTTGTCCTGGCATGATGTTGTTTCCGTTGTGATTGGTGGATTTGAAAAGAATCAGCTTGCCCAGTTGCTATTAGATAGTTTTCTATGTTAAAAAGAAAGGTACCTTAGCTTCTTAAGTTGAGGAGTTTGATGAAATTGTGTGTGGTTTACAATGGGGTTCAGATCACAAGTGTCAACTTTAGTATCTACATGTGGTACAAGAGCTTCGCCAATTCCTGGATAGTGATTCAACATATCCCTCTCAACAGAATTCATTTTTTTTGAACTTTCATCAGAATTCATTTTAAGTCAGAAAAATGAAACCCAAGTCAATTGTTTTTTTTTAATGATGTGACTTGTCTCTAGTGTCGTCTTCTAGATCTTCTGTTTACTCATACTCAAATATATTTTCTTGGTCAATATCATGTATGACATTACTGCAAAATGATAATTTAAACGAGCAACAAAAGGACCGGTTTTGGAATTGTATAGTACCGACGCGACGATCTCTATCATCATTAGGGATGAAAACGGTACGGATATTTTCCGACCATATTCGAAACCGAATCCGTTTAGAGGGGTTGAGATCTGTCCGTATCCGAGTCCGGATATCCAACATCCGATACCGTATCTGTATCCGAATACGCAAATCGCATATTTATGATGTCGATATCCAATCGTATCCTATCCAACATAATTGACACTATCCGTATTCGAATCCGAATCCGGACAGAAATATGAAAACAAATATAATATCGGTGATATCCGTCCGTATCCGATGCGTTTTCATCCCTAATCATCATCACAGGCACAGCAAGAAACATCGGCGGGCCCAAAATTAGGCAAGTAGGCTGTAGGCGGGAAACATGAGTACATGACATTCCCTCCGATGGCTCAATGTGGGTGGCCGTGGCCAGGCCGGCCGGTGGTACGGTACTGCTACACCACCGCACCATGATCAGGAATTCAGGATGAAGCAGCCTGAATCTAACCGTGAGTACCAATGTAGCTAGCCTATGATATGAGCAATAATGCAAACGATGCAAGCAAGCATAAGTAGTGCATGCCAAGCAGATAGAGACAGATGAATGGACGCACATCATGCATGCATGCAGCATGCAGTATGCACGGTGTGCTGGTGCTGCTTCTGCATGAACACATGGGGTCCTCTCGGGCGCCGGCCGGGCTGGCTTGCCGTGATTGCACTGCATGCATGCAATAGCTGCTGCAAAATAATCGCAGCACTAGCCTGCCTTTTAGCTTGTCACAGGCCGCCGAATGCATACATGGAGTGGAGACAGCGCCAAGCAAGGGCTAGCTATCTCAACCACATGAGAT
Organism: Miscanthus floridulus; assembly: GCF_019320115.1. Classification (NCBI taxonomy): domain Eukaryota; kingdom Viridiplantae; phylum Streptophyta; class Magnoliopsida; order Poales; family Poaceae; genus Miscanthus; species Miscanthus floridulus. Next base: position 141,407,949 of record NC_089587.1, on the reverse strand, counting down.
GCTGCAGGGGCAGGGCACAGCTTAGCTGCATGCGAGAACAAACTGTACGCACGTCACTGTTGGGGTGTACGAGGTTGCAAGAACTAAAGGAATCACAGCGGGAATTCTGTACACTAATTACTCAAAGGGCGGGTAGTAGTAGACCCGAAAGACTCCTCAATTATTTCAATAGTTAAGCTTGTTACCTGTTTATGTCATTCAATTCAATTCACTACGGGATACACGAGATTTGCCGAGTGCCACAGGCACTTGGCAAAGCCCCAAACACACTCGGCAAAGCGTACTCGGCAAACGACACTCGGCAATTTTTTATCGGCAAAGAGCTATTTGCCGAGTGTCAAACGTCGGGCACTCGGCAAAGATTATGCCGAGTCCAAAAAACACTCGGCAAACCACGCCCCGCTGCCGCCGCCACCACCACAGCCGCCGGCCATCACAACCACCACCACCACCAAAGCTGCCGGGGAAGAAGAAGGGGGAGGGGAGGGGCGCCCGCTGGATCCGCCGTGCCGGGAGAGGAGGGCCGCGCGCCAGATCCATCCGCCCGCGCTGGGGCCGGATCCGGCCTCCCCGTGCACCACCGTCGCCGGATCCGCCCGCGCGGGGGCCGGCGGTGGAGGAGCGCCGCCGCGCAGGGAGAGGCAGGGGGAGCGCCGCCATGCCGAGAGAGGAAGGGGGGAGGGCGCCACCGCCGGGAAAGGGAGGGGGAGGGCGCCGCCGCGCTAGGAGAGGGAGAGGGCAGGGCACCGTCGCGCCGGGAGAGGGAGGGGGCCGGATCCGCCGGGACGGATTTGGGGTGGGAGGAGGAGAGAGAGAGGGAGGGGAGGAGGCGGCCGTGAAGGGCCCCCTGAGGGAGGGGAGGGGCGCGCCGGCGGGCGGATCTGAGGAGGAGGCAGGAGAGAGAGGAGGGGAGGGAAGGGAGGGGGCGCGCCGAAGAAGGGGAGGGGCGCGCCGACGCCAGAAATGGAGGAGGGGAGGGTGGGAGGGGGCGCACGCGGGGGAAGAATGGGGAGGGGAGGGGCGGCCACGGGAAGAAGAATGGGGAGGGGAGGGGGGGAAGCGGGGCGTGCCGGAGAGGGAGGGGAGGGGCGCGTCGACGGGCGGATCTGAGGAGGAGGGAGGAGGGGAGGGAGGGGAGGGGGGCGCGCCGGAGAGGGAGGGGAAGGCCGCGCCGGTGGGCGGATCTGAGGAGGAGGCAGGAGAGGGAGGAGGGGAGGGAAGGGACGGAGAAGGGGAGGGAGGGAGGGGGCGCCCGCGGGGGAAGAATGGGGAGGGGAGGGGCGGCCGCGGGAAGAAGAATGGGGAGGGGAGGGGCGCCCGTGGGAATTAACTATGATTTTTTTCCTTCGCCGAGTGTCTCAGATCTGGGCACTCGGCAACAATTTTTTTTCTTCTCCTTCTATCGCAGAAAAATGATTTTTTTGTCCTTTGCCGAGTATCCTAGATCTGGGCACTCGGCAAAGTTTTTTTTTCTTCTCCTTCTTTCCCAGAAAAATGATTTTTGGTCCTTTGCCGAGTGTCCTAGATCTTGGCACTCGGTAAAGTTTTTTTTTATTTTTTTTCTTCTCCTTCTTTCCTAGAAAAATGATTTTTGTTCTTTGCCGAGTGCAAAAAATAAAACACTCGGCAAACCCCTTCTTTGCCGAGTGTTTTTTTTGACACTCGGCGAACCTTCTATTTGCCGAGTATTTTTTTTTTGCCGAGGGTTTTTAGCGCAGCACTCGGCAAAGAACTTGTTCGCGGAGTGCCCGAGGGAAAACACTTAGCAAATATAAAAAGACTCGGCAAATTTGACATTTCCGGTAGTGATTAGGGTCTGTTTAATTACATACTGCATTTCAATTTTCAATGTATAGAACGAATTAGGTATACAGGTCAGATCTTGACCCAAATTAAAACCACGCAGCAGGTAAACAACCTGCGACGTCTCAACGCAAAGTTAGAAGGATAACGCTGAGCAGTTGCTACACAAAATAAAATACCTAACCAATCTGACCTAGCTGCCCGGTCCATATCCCACTACTACAAAAAGCATTTTTAGGGGTGACTGGTAACCCTTTGTAGAGGCGGTTTGACCAGCCGCCCCTACCAAACCGTCTCTACAAATCATGCATTTGTAGGGGCGGTTCCTAGACCGCCCCTACAAATCGATTTGTAGGGGCGGCTGTAGTGCCAGCCGCCTCTATAATACCTGTTTGTAGGGGCGGTTCAATTTAGAACCGCCCCTACAGTACGTTTTCCCGCCAAAAAATTTCAAATTTACAATTCAAATTCGACCAGAACTGTTTGTTTCCGCGTATTCCATCCAGCGTTCGCGTTGCCGAACGCCCCGCGACCAACGTTCCGAACCGCGTTCGCGTTGCCAGACGCCCGCGACCAACGTTCCGAACGCGACTACAAGCACAATAGTATTATATAAACTACAATTACTAGTCCAATTCGTAAGGATATATACAATCCATCATTTAATATACAAATTCCATACACATTGTTATCAACGTCCTAGAGCTAGCCTTTCAGTCTCACGAAGGTGTTGGTACTGAAGATTTCTACCTAAGTCAGACTCTCGGTCATGGTAGGCGCCTTTGACGTGTACAATCTGGTCCAATATGAAGTTGCAAAGGTCGTCGACGAGCTCTAAGAGTTGGTCATCCTTGTATGGGTCTTTTTTCATTCCTTTCTCTTCTCTCCACTACAAGAGAACAAGTTTCGGTTTAGTATTTCATACCATGTACGAAGTTTTTATACTACTGATGAAGAGGTTCAAACTTACCCTTAAGGGCTGTCTCCTGTAGGCACTGGTGTTACTCATCATAGAACATATATAGTATCCACAATGTACACTCCCAGGCCTCTGCTTGGGGCACTGTGTGTTTTGCATATGAAAATGTTAGGTAATGCTTTTGACAGCCATGTAACAGAGTACTGAAGAAGTAAGTTACACTTACCGCATATAGTGTTTTTATAGCCAGCTTTTCCTTCCTCGCTGGATCATGCCTTCCGTGATGATGAGTGACATAGAACCTAAATGCCCTGTTCGAATTATTTTAGCAAATACAACTTGTTAGTATCCATAAGTGAACGTTACAAGTATGTATACAAACATATAAGCTAATGAGAATTGTCGATATGTATACGTCTTGAGAATCGATATAAAGTCTTTGTATGTTGCCGGGTCCTTATCTATTGAATCAAAGACCCATGCCATGCTCCACCCGACATCGACGGCTATACAAATCCAGTGGTTGCTGCATGGATTTAATCATAGAACTAGATAAGCTCTTTTGCATCGAATACAATATATCGAACAAAGCTTTAAGTATATAGTTGAACTTACTCGAAGTTGTATGGTAGCCATATAGTAGAGTGTTGTTGTAGATTTTTGAAAGCTAGAGCAATGTATGCCGCAACCTTAAGGGACTCTTCCTTTAGTTTCGCCGTACGGATGCGCTCTTTCTCCCGAAGAGTCTTTGCATCAGCTAGCTCTTTGGCATCCAGTGTCCACTGTTTAGGGTAATTAAAATTTGGTTGGGCTATAGCTTTAGGGTCTACATACCCGGCTTTCAGACTTGGCATTTGTTTGACAATGTGCACTTGCATTCTATAAATCACGGCGTTGGTTAGTTACAACAAAATTCAAAGATTACATTCATATCATATCGGGAGGACAAGGACTTACAAGCACCACGTGCAAATTAGATTCATCTCCATTTCTCCCAGGTGAAAGCATGTGTGCATGTCATTGAAGTCAAAGACAATTTTCCTAGCTGGGCTTCCAAATGTGCCGGTGGGGAAGCATGCTTGTACGAGATCTATGCTCGTTGGGAGAACAAGCAAGTACCAATCATGGAACCTTCTCATTCCAAGTGGTAGGCGTTGGATGTCCCGGTTTGGTATAAAGGGCTTGCCTCTTTCATATGTTTTCGGGCAATCCTTTGACCATTTGATGTCATCAACATTTGGATACTGCTTTGCAATTTGGTGGAGTTTGCTAGTTACGGCCTCCTCAGAACCCCGTGATGGGACTTGTTTAACTTGGTTCTCAGGCTTGAACTGGTCATGTGAATACCACTTGGACACCGACGAGACGTCTTTCACCGGAACATAAACCGGCCTTATGTTGATTGGAATCTTCTTTCGAAGTTCCCATTCAGGCACGTCCTCGTCTTCTTGTGCATCACCTTCTTTAGGAGGCACTCGTTGTTCATGTATCGGTTGTGCTTGTTGAGAAGACTGTGGCATCTCATCATGCACTTGCTTGGTACAAGCTGGAGAAGGTTGTGGCATCTCATCAGGCACATGCTCGCTAGGAGGCGGGGAGGAATGTGGCATCTCAGGTACGTGGTGGTCACAAGACGGTGAAAATATGTCCCCAACCTCAACAACTCGCTCCAAATTTGGGAGAGGGGGAGGCAGCGAAGAAGCAGTCAATATAATGTCCTGTTTGTGACAGATGATGAACTGCCCAATAACGTCTCCGAGTAACACCAGCCCCTCAGGAGTTGCGTAGTCTATCCTCCACTACATGAACTCGGGCTTCACAGTATGCACCTCGACCCTAGTGTAGTCCGGCGGTATCTTATTATTGTGGTGTAAGCCACCGGGAGGATGTGCCACACCCGTTGCCACCTCCATCATAGTGTTTTGTCGGCCGCTTAGAAACACCAAGATGCAACTAGTTGGTTCCCGTATGCGATCGACGGGGGTTGTGGCTGCAGTGGAACCTTGGCTGCTAGGAACTTTCGGAGGGCTGCCAACTAATGCTAGTTCTCCCGGTGGCGTCACTAATATATGTGGCTCCATAGACAGTCCTTGCTCCTCCAGCGCCTTCGCAACTAGAGCCTTCACTTGGAGCTCAAGACTAGTCTCCCGGTCTCGGCCATGTTTCTTGTACATGTGCCTGTCCTCTTCGAATCCTTGCTTCCAGGTCGTCCTTTTCCCTAGCCCCCTGGTGCGGCCTGTGTGCTCCTTGTTTCCCAAGCCAAGGCTAAGCTCGTCCCTCTCTTTGGAAGGATTGAAGGAGCCCTTCTCCTTGTCTTCAGCATATTTCAGTATCCTTGATACCGCCTCTTGGGTCTCCGGCTTATCAAACTTAAGATTACTGCCGGATGATTCTGTACTCCTCACATATATCCAGTTCCTTGAGCGTACCTTCAGATTCGTCACATCGATATTCCCAGCAGTTGTGGCCTCTTCGTCCATCTTCCTAAACTGCTCTTCCTTGGCATAGTAGCCACCGGGGCCTAGATGATGGTGGTGTTTGTTCCTCTTCGCCAGCTCAGTGTTACGGGCACTGAGCTCCAATGCCTCCGGTGAAGTCTTCTGAGCCACGAGCTCCTCCCATTGACTAGGAGTTATTTTGCCGAACTCGTTGAAGGGAGTCAACCCCTTTTGGATATACTTCGTGTTGAGCTCTGACCTCCAACGTCAGAATACCTCTCCCATCATCCTGACGGCATTTTTTTACCAGTTCGTGCTTACCCTCCGGAAATCTAAAATTGACTCTCAGGTGCCTATCCCATAGTTCATTCTTTTTGTTCTCTGGTACCTCTTTCCAGTTAGGGATTGCTGGGTTCAATTTATCTCTTACTAGGGCCCCGATCGCATTACGGAATCGTCCTCTTAATTCCTTCGGCTCAAGGACCTCCCCTGCTGGCCCGACCTCCGTTATCACATAGCATGCCTTATCTGGATATAGATTTCCTTTTCTATCCCCTCGTTTCCTCTTAGGCTTGGTAGTCGTGGTTGTGTCTTCAGGTTGTGGAGCAGAGGCATCGTGATCCGTCTCTGTGGCTGTTGCCTCTGCTCTCCTTTCCTCTACTCTGTCTTGTCTAGCGAGATGTCATGGACATCGACATTGTCTTTTCCGAGTTTCAGGAGGGACCAGTATATACGACAGGTCAAAGTGTTAGCAGAGGTAACACAGCCAAAGCTTTAGCAAAATTTACAAGCTAAGGCTTTTTCCCTACCTCCTCGTTCGGGTCAAAGTCCTTGTCCAAATCTTCCTCCGTTGGCCTCCTTCTGGCTTCATATGGGAAAGGATCCTCGGGACTTACATATCCCTCTTCTGAGTCATCATCGTCATCATCCTCTTCTTCTTCGCCTTCAGCAGCCTCTCCTTCGGGGCCTTCCTCCTCGTCACACTGCTCCTGAGTAAGCATCACTTCTAGATCCTTTTCTACCTCCTTATTGAACTGTTCCTGAGTAAGCTGGTCCTCTAGTGCTTGCTCCTCAAGGGTTGGCTGCTCATCATGCTCGGGGCATCGGGCTGCACTGTCTGGTGTCCGCGACATTATTTCGTGCTTTGTTCTAATAGATGCAAGAAAGTATGCTTTAGGTACGCGAGAAGGTATAAGAAATTAAAAAGGTCTATAAACCAAAGTAGTCCTATAAAACAACAATATATATAAAAAACGACAAGTAGCAGTGGTAGAGGCCTCAGAAACATGTCAATCATCATCTGATCTTGAACTTGGAGCATCAAGGCATCATAACAGAGAAGAGAGGAGAAGGTAATGTAGGGGCGGCTGCTAATGATGCCAAGTTCCTCACAAGTTCTTGATCATCAGCTCATATTCCAAATAATGTATTGTAACACCTCGGGTGTTTAAAATACTAAAACCTGACATGTCATCATATGCATTGCAAAGCATTTGGCATTTGGTGAAAACTTTGAGATGCATACACTAAAACAAGTTTATATTCATGTGGTATGTGTTGAATTGTATTGTTTGACTTAAATTCAAAGTTTGTTTGGATTTTTGAATTTTTCGAGAAAACCCCGCTTTTTAGCATTTAAATCCTACCCTGAAAATCCATTTCAAAATCTAAGCATAATTTGGGGTTGATCCCAAAAGCAAAAGTGTAGAGCTTGGCAAGTTATACAAAGTTTGTTTTTGGAATTTTTCAAGTTGTTTAGAAAAATTTGGAGTAATTCAAAAAGGCGTAATTCGTTAAATTTCCCTATTCAAATTCAAACGTTCATTTCAAAATCTAGACCGAATTAGGAGATGGTTATAAAAGCAAAGTTGTAGAACTTTTAATTTTGAACAACTTTTGTTTTTGGAGATTTTTGAGTTGTTATGAAAATTTGAGAGTAATTTGTGAATTTTGGCGAATGGCAAACTTGTAAATTTTGTGAACAGTGTTCACCGCCGAAGCTACATAGCTGGCGACCGTCTTCGGCGTTCCAGGCACGCGCGTGGCGGCCTTGGCTTCACGCTGGCGCGGGAAAGGCGTCGTCGTGGCTTCTCCTTGCTTCCTTGGCCGCCCTATAAAGCTCCGACGCCGTCGTCTTTGCCCTTTCTTCTTGCTCTGTTTTCCCGTCGCCGCTGCTACACTCCGTCGAGCTTTCACCATCGACCTAGCGCCGTTGCCGTCTCGGCAAAGCATGCTCCAGCTCCGCCGTATCCTTGCGCATCCAGCCAACCCACCAATTCAGCTAGTCTAAGTCGAGAACTCGAGTTGCATCGTCTTCTTCCTCGCGGCCGGCAACTCCTCCGCCGAGCACGATTCGCCGCGGCCAGAGCTCCACGGTGCATCTTCGTCCCTGGTTTTGGCTGATTCTGTTTTGTCTCGATGCTGTAGTGCTTAATCCATAGCTGGTTGCTCATTTTGATCACTGCAGTCGCCGGTACACCATCGCCGACGATGTTTTGCTCCGCCGTGATCACCGTGATCGTCGTCACGCCTCTCTGTTGCTTCTCCGACCTCGCTCTTTGCTTCAACGCGTTCGGGGTGAGCCACTGGTGCTTCCTGGATCCCTTGTTTGAGCTCTACCGGTCGCACACCGCCAGCGTAGCGCTGCCGTGCCACCGCGTCCGCCATGGTCGACGACGAGCTAGTATAGGACCGTAATCAGTGCTGATAGGGACGTCAATCGATGCGCCTAGACTTGGTGATCATTTTGGTACGTTGGTCGTCGCCGGTGAACTCACCGTCGGCGAGAATTCGCCGATCAGAGCCGTCGCTGCCGTGGTCAACGTCGGAGGTTAGGGATGACAGGTGGGGTCGGGTTGTCAGTGACTCAGCGTTCTAAGTGGATTTTCTATTTTTCAGAATTAAATGAATAGTGTCTATTTTTGTTATTTTTGTGTAGATTTATTTAGAGCTCCAAAAATTATGAAAATTTTTGTGTGAATTCTCTATGATGTATATTATATAACAAAAATTTGAAATATTGATTTTCAGTATTTTTGGGGTATGATAAAAATTGCTCAATTAATTAATAAATGACTTTCCATGATTTTTCTAGGCTTATTTATTTATCCAAAAATTATGAAATGTGTTTTGCCACTTAGTTATCATGTAATGAACATTTACTAAAATTTTGAGCTCAATTGGAATAAGTTGATTTATTTCATAATTTTGAATTAAATAATTAATTCATAAACGCAAATAGTAACCTTTAATGATTTAGGTTTTGTTTGAAATTTTGGATTGAGTGATGACCTTGGGTCATTAGTTGATAATGATCCTTGGCAATTGATGTATGTGTTACGAAAAAGATTTAGTCTGTTTGACTTGCAACTTTACCGCGAAGGAAAGTTGTATTCAAATTATTAATTTTGCATCCATCATCGAGCATCATATTTCATGTTCCGCATCATGTTAAACATGACATTGTTATTACGTGTAGTGAACGAAGGTGAATACGTGGTAGTTAATCAAGTTGTTGAGGAGGTTAATCCGTCTGTTGAGGTCGGATCGAATACTTGTGAAACGTCGCAGGAGCCGGGCATTTCTGTCAACGAAGGCAAGCCCCGGATGCATACAACCCTACCTTGTGTTTTACAAATTAATTTCGCTTTTGCTTTCCATTACTGCATTAAGTGATTAGGAGTTAAGTAAGAGCCTAATGGGTGCATTTCCATCCTTGTTATTCCATATTTACCATATTACCAGTTTTTAAACTCGTATATGCCTAGTTTTGCTTAGCTATGCGTAGAACGATGAAAGTCGGGTGATTACCTGCCACCTGCAAGTGTTAAATGGAACATTGGTTAATTATGTTAGCATGTGATATGGGAATGTGGAGTAATAAATCTAGACCGGGCGGACTCGGTGTATGTGAGCCACAAGACATGGAGGTCTTGTGAGCGGGTTCTTTCCGCCTGTGTCGATTAAGGCACGTCCGTTGTTGAATTGCATGAGGTGAGAATTTGTAGTACTAACCACATACTCCGGTAAGCCTGAACTTGGCAATTCTATTACGAGAATGGCTACTCGCGCACTGGGAGTGGAGAGATGGCGGGAATAGCGTGTACCCACGTGGCCATGGGCTGGAATGGTGGAGTACTGTATTCTCGGATGGCGCGGACCCGTTCTTGCTTTAGAGGATCCGAGGGTAGGTTGATATATGTGAGTCGGGGACCTGCATATGTCGTGTGGTCTGGAATCCCCAGCTGGGTTTAATCGGTTCGAATCGTCGTTGCTCCTCGGTTATGGAGACTCAACTCACTGTTCATCATCGTAGTATTAATAACTGAAACTTGTATAAGGCTTGTGAAGGTGTTGGATATGAAGTTTCATGATCTCAGTACAGATCGTGTCAGCTTTGTATATAATTCTTAAGAAGTTTTCTTTATAAAGAATGTTGTTAAAAGAGCTTTTACGCAAAAGAACTTTGATTATTGTTAAAGCCATACCTTGAATCCCTGAGCCTGCATTCCTGAGTTGTCTCAGTGTTATTTCGGTTAAGTCTTGTTCAGTACTTTTGTACTCAGGGTTCGTTGACCCCTTGTTGCAGGTGAGCCTCATGAGCAGATCTGTTTTAGATCGTGCTGCATGATAGTTGTACCTTGTGATGACGATGAGAAGTAAATGTGTGGCCCTTGGGCAGGGCAGTTTCATTGTGTGTTTTGTACTGTATTATAATGCCACTCCACTATTTCGTTTTGTAATAAACATCGAACCTAGTTGCGAGGTTTGAAACTACTGTTTTGTAAATTATGTTATTGTAAGACTTCCGCTGTTTTTACTCTGGTGCTGATACTTGAATAAATGTTGTAATACTGCAATGACTCTATAACGTGATCCTGCTCGGAAATCGTGGATGATTCAGGGTTCCTCGAGGACACCCGACAGACTTCTTAAGTTACCAGGAACATATGCATTGTGGTCAAAGGTCGTTGGATAGTTACAAGTGCATGTGGGTCCTATAATTTAGGAGGTTCTACCACAGAATGGTATCAGAGCGATCGTTACAAGGTTTTTGTTGTATTGTTTACAAAAACTTCAAAATGATTTGGGATGACTAAATTAAACTTGCTAATTTAGTCCAAATTGCTTCTGACTTATCTTATTTCTTTCTCACCATTCCGTATTTAAATAAATGGGTCTTGTGTGGTGGAGTAGTAATCTTACTATGCCCTATATAAAAATAAATGTTGTTTATGTGCATTATAAACTTTGATGTTTTTGTTCGTAAGAACGATTCATGCATCATTATTAATTCACTCGTTACTTCCTTCACCTCTTAGTCTGGAGTTGAGTAGTGAGACTGGTTTGAGTATTGTAATCCGTCATAGCTGCTCTTTAGACTTTGATCAAATGGTCTTACTTGGATTAAATTGGTTTCCTATAGTATGGCTCGTGCCAAGATGACGCCCCGTAAGTCCACTGGACCTAAAGGAGTTCCTCGTCACCAACTTGCCCCTAGAAACGATGGTGCTAGCAGTAGCAGTTCTAGGCCTGATCCCCAAGCGGAGATACAGAGAATTTCTACAGAGTTAGCACAAGCTACTAGAGATAGGGCTTTGGATGCTATACAGGTAGGAGAATTACAGGATCAATTGAGGCGTCTCACCACCGCACACAGGAACTGCGAAAGTATGTTAGTTCGTACGGTGGAGGGACGAAATGAAGCTTGGCAGAGGGAAAATGTAGCTAGAGCTAGAACTCATGAGCTAGAATTCTATGTAGAAGATTTAGAAGAACATAATACCTATCTACATGAGGAAGTTCATAGGCTTAGCAATCTACTAAACCCGAATCATGAGCCTCAAGCTGATGCCATGGACCCCGGTGTCATCCTTGCCGATGATAACGAATCGGAAGAGGAAGAAGAAGAAGATCCTGAAGAATTAGTAATGATCAATGAAAGTGATGACGAAGGCGGTAATAATTCCGGAATGGATACCGAGCCTGAAGTTTGAAGTAATCACGGAAAAGAGTAGAGTTGTATAATAGTTAATTATGGTTAAGCTATGTATCTTGTTTTGGTACTTATAGGGTCTGGTGTTTATAGTAGTAAACCCTATGTAATGTGTCTGGAGTAAGCTTTTGTGCAATTCAATAAAGGTTTGTGAATAAAGTTTGGTTTGTTATGAGCAGATGCATCGTACGCGGGGATCGCATATTCCTGGTACTTCACAAGATGATGATGATATCCCCAACCCACCACCAATGCCGACCAATCTGGCCGATGCTATCGCTGCATTAGTCAATGTGACTGTGGAAAATTCTCGTTTGCTTCATGAGATGGCTCAAAGTAATCAGAATCAGATGCATGGAAACCGTGGCCGCAATCATAACAGGCATGAGGCTACCTATGTGGATTTCACGGATACAAAACCCCCGGTGTTCACCAAGGCAGATGAACCATTGGAGGCTGATGACTGGCTTAGGACCATGGAGCAGAAATTTGATCTTATTCACTGCACAGAGTTTCAGAAACCGGTGTTTGCTGCCCAACAACTTAGAGGTGCAGCTGGTGCTTGGTATGCAAATCTGATGGCCATGCAACCCGCAGGCGTTCCATTAACTTGGACAGAATTTCGCACTGCTTTCAGAGCCCATTATATCCCTGAAGGAGTGATGGCAATGAAGGTAGATGAATTCCTTGCTTTGAAGCAAGGAGATCAAACCGTGATACAGTATGTGGGAAGATTTAATCATATGTCCCAATATGCATCCGAACATGTCAGTACGGATGCCAAGAAAAAGAAATGGTTCATGAGAGGTCTGAATACCAAACTGCAAACAATGATGACAACTTGTACCAATATCACTTATCATGAGGCAGTAAATATTGCAATTGCTTTAGAGGCAAAGTATCGGCAGCATAAGGAGCTCAAGAAGAAAAAGAATGTGCCGTCTGGACCTTTTGGTGGAAACCAAAAGAGGCAGAGAGTGATTTATCATCCAGTAAACCATTATCGTCCTCCTTATCGTCCGCCACAGTTCCAAGCCGGGCAACAGTCAAATGTCCGTCCTGCTATAACCTATCCGAACTCACAGTCAACCAATGCTCCTGGTGGTAATGCTCCAACATCATAGGGTCACAACTATCCGTGTTACAATTGTGGAAGGACTGGTCATTTCTCTAGGGAATGTCCATACCCTAGGCAGGCTAATCAAAATTATCAGAAGACCCCTGCCAATCAACAACAGGGCCAGGCACCAAACAAGAACCACAATCAGAATGCTTAGAAGGGCAAAGATGAGAGGAAGACAGGACGGGTGTTCTATATTCAAGCTGGAGAAATTCCGGAGGGGGAGCCAGTGATGATGGGTATGTTTCCTGTTGCCAATCACCCTGCAGTTATACTTTTTGATTCTGGCGCATCGCATTCATTCATCAATAGAACATTTGTTATGAAGTATGAAATTTCAATTGGGGCAACAAAAGAAAGTTTCTTTATACAGTCGCCCGGGGGACGTCTGTGTACTAAGGAAATGGTATACCAGGTACCCATAAACCTAGATGGGCATATTTTTCCCACTACCATGATTATCCTTAAGGATCAGGATATAGATGTAATCTTGGGAATGAATTGGATGTATCAGCATAAGGCTGTTATAGATGCTTTGAATAGGACTTTAAGAGTAAGTTTGCCTAATAGTAATTCTCAACTTCTCATCCAACTTCCAACCCTAAGAAGATCAGTGGGCAAGATTTGTGCAACTGCTGTTAAAGAGATTAGAGACATTCCAGTAGTGTGTGAATTTCCGGATGTGTTTCCTGAGGATTTACCCAGTCTACCACCTGATAGGGATGTACAGTTCAATATAGAGTTACAACCTGGAACAGCTCCAATTTCTCGGAGAGCTTATAGGATGCCACCTAAGGAATTAGCTGAGTTGAAGGCTCAGTTGCAAGGATTGATTGATAAGGGGTTTATCCAACATAGTTCCTCACCTTGGGGATGTCCGGTAATTTTTGTGAAAAAGAAAGATGAGACCCTGAGGTTATGTGTTAACTATCGTCCGTTGAATGAAGTGACCATCAAGAATAAATATCCATTACCTCGGATAGATTTGCTTTTTGATCAATTGGCCGGAGCCAAAGTTTTCTCCAAGATAGATTTGAGATCAGGGTATCACCAAATTAAGATAAAGCCTGAAGATATTCCCAAAACGGCATTTACCACAAGATATGGATTATATGAATACTTGGTGATGTCTTTTGGTTTGACAAATGCTCCCACTCATTTCATGTATCTGATGAACTCAGTATTCATGCCGGAACTAGACAAGTTTGTAGTGGTGTTTATTGATGATATACTAGTATATTCCAAGAATAAGAAAGAACATGCGGAACATCTCAGAATTGTTCTGACCCGTTTGAGAGAACATCAACTATATGCCAAGTTCAGCAAGTGTGATTTTTGGCTTAAGGAAGTACAATTTCTTGGACATGTCTTGTCAGCCGAAGGAGTTGCAGTTGATCCCGGCAAAGTGAGTGATGTGCTTGATTGGAAACCGCCAACCACGGTTCATCAAGTTCGGAGTTTTCTTGGATTGGCGGGGTATTACCGTCGGTTTATTCCAGAATTCTCTAAAGTATCAAAACCTATAACTAAATTGTTGAAGAACCAAGTCAAGTTTGTCTGGTCATCAGATTGTGAAGAGGCTTTCCAGACTTTGAAAAGGCTATTGACTACTACACCAGTGTTAGCTCAACCTGATATCGAGAAGCCGTTTGATGTTTATTGTGATGCTTTAGGTATTGGTATTGGATGCGTGTTGATGCAAGAAGGCCGAGTCATTGCCTATGCGTCCAGGCAACTTAAGCAACATGAAGAACACTATCCTACTCATGATTTGGAGTTAGCAGCTGTGGTTCATGCTCTGAAGATTTGGCGGCATTACCTGCTTGGTAATACGTGCCATATATATACAGACCACAAGAGCTTAAAGTATATCTTCACTCAGTCAGAATTAAACATGCGACAAAGAAGATGGTTAGAACTGATTAAGGATTATGATTTGGAAGTACATTATCACCCGGGTAAAGCAAATGTAGTTGCAGATGCTCTCAGTCGCAAAAGTTATTGCAATTGTTTGATAGTGAGAACAATGGGTTTGAATTTATGCCAAGAAATGGAGAAGTTGAATGTAGAAGTAATTCAACAAGGAAGTTTGACCAACATAATTGTTGAAGCTACTATTCGAGATCAAGTTATTGCTGCTCAAAAGGAAAACAAGGGTATAGTCCATATCAAGGAAAGAGTCAGGGATGGAAGAGCAGAATGTTTTAGCATAGATGATGAAGATGTGTTATGGTTCAAGGATCGCCTGGTGGTACCAAAAGTTCCTGAGTTGCGGCAGTCAATTCTAGATGAAGCACATGCTACTAGGTTATCTATCCATCCAGGAAGCAACAAGATGTACCATGATTTGAAGCAAAGATTCTGGTGGACTAAAATGAAAATAGAGATTGCTAGATATATAGCAAAGTGTGATACTTGTCAAAAGGTGAAAGCTATACATTTGAGGTCTGCTGGTGAATTACAACCATTGTCTATTCCATCTTGGAAGTGGGAGGACATAAGTATGGACTTTATTGTTGGTCTACCCAAGACATCAAAGGGATTTAACTCAGTATGGGTTATTGTAGATCGACTCACTAAGTCAGCACATTTTCTTTCAGTCAAGACCATATATCCTATGATCCAATATGCCAAGATGTATTTAGCAAGAATCATGAGTCTTCATGGAGTACCCAAGACTATAGTGTCAGATAGGGGTACACAGTTTGTCTCCAGCTTTTGGAAACACTTACATGCTTCGTTAGGTACCAAACTTCTGTATAGTACAGCTTATCATCCGCAGACTGATGGGCAGACTGAAAGAGTCAATCAAGTACTTGAAGACATGTTAAGATGTTGTGCCCTTAACTATTCTAATAAGTGGGATGAGTGCTTACCTTTGGCCGAGTTCTCATACAACAATAGTTATCAGGAAAGCATTAGAATGGCTCCATTTGAAGCACTCTATGGTCGTAGATGCAGAACATCGTTGAGTTGGTCTGAGCCTGGAGAAAGAAGATTCTTTGGAGTTGACCTTGTGAAAGAAACAGAAGACAAGGTTAGGCAAATACAGAGTAATCTGAAGATAGCTCAGTCCCGCCAAAAGAGTTATGCGGATAGACGACGGAGACCATTGGTATTCAACAAAGGAGATTTTGTATATCTGAAAGTATCACCAATAAAGGGAGTTAACCGTTTTGGTGTTAAAGGAAAGTTGGCACCCCGATATATTGGGCCGTATCAAATTCTGGAGAGGTATGGAAAAGTGGCATATCGCTTGAAATTACCTGAACATCTCGCAGCTGTGCATGATGTGTTCCATGTTTCTCAATTGAAGAAGTGTCTCCGAGTGCCTGAACAGAATGTTGAAGTTGAAGGAGTGGAACTAGAATCGGATTTAACTTATTCCGAATATCCTATCCGAGTGTTAGATCAGAAAGATCGTGTTACTCGAAGACGGACAATCAAGTTCTATAAAATATAATGGAATCAACATTCAGAAGAGAAAGCTACCTGGGAATCAGAAGATTACTTGTTAGAAAAGTTTCCAGAGTTTCTAGCGTCAATATAGAATAGAATAATGTTAGTTGAGCTTGGTTATTACAAATTGTGTTTTGTAAAAGAACCTCGGTTGTTTTATGGAAAAGTTCTGGATGTTTTTGGATTGACACATTTCCTTTTCCATTACTTACTCTATGGCTTTGAATCTCGGGGCGAGATTTCTTTTAGGGGGAAGGATTGTTACACCTCGGGTGTTTAAAATACTAAAACCTGACATGTCATCATATGCACTGCAAAGCATTTGGCATTTGGTGAAAACTTTGAGATGCATACACTAAAACAAGTTTATATTCATGTGGTATGTGTTGAATTATATTGTTTGACTTAAATTCAAAGTTTGTTTGGATTTTTGAATTTTTCGAGAAAACCCCGCTTTTTAGCATTTAAATCCTACCCTAAAAATCCATTTCAAAATCTAAGCATAATTTGGGGTTGATCCCAAAAGAAAAAGTGTAGAGCTTGGCAAGTTATACAAAGTTTGTTTTTGGAATTTTTCAAGTTGTTTAGAAAAATTTGGAGTAATTCAAAAAGGCGTAATTCGTTAAATTTCCCTATTCAAATTCAAACGTTCATTTCAAAATCTAGACCGAATTAGGAGATGGTTATAAAAGCAAAGTTGTAGAACTTTTAATTTTGAACAACTTTTGTTTTTGGAGATTTTTGAGTTGTTATGAAAATTTGAGAGTAATTTGTGAATTTTGGCGAATGGCAAACTTGTAAATTTTGTGAACAGTGTTCACCGCTGAAGCTACATAGCCGGCGACCGTCTTCGGCGTTCCAGGCGCGCGCGTGGTGGCCTTGGCTTCGCGCTGGCGTGGGAAAGGCGTCGCCGTGGCTTCTCCTTGCTTCCTTGGCCGCCCTATAAAGCTCCGACGCCGTCGTCTTTGCCCTTTCTTCTTGCTCTGTTTTCCCGTCGCCGCTGCTACACTCCGTCGAGCTTTCACCGTCGACCTAGCACCATTGCCGTCTCGGCAAAGCGTGCTCCAGCTCTGCCGTATCCTTGCGCATCCAGCCAACCCACCAATTCAGCTAGTCTAAGTCGGGAACTCGAGTTGCATCGTCTTCTTCCTCGCGGCCGGCAACTCCTCCGCCGAGCACGATTCGCCGCGGCCAGAGCTCCACGGTGCATCTTCGTCCCTGGTTTTGGCTGATTCTATTTCGTCTCGATGCTGTAGTGCTTAATCCATAGCTAGTTGCTCATTTTGATCACTGCAGTCGCCGGTACACCATCGCCGATGACGTTTTGCTCCGCCGTGATCACCGTGATCGTCGTCACGCCTCTCCGTTGCTTCTCCGACCTCGCTCTTTGCTTCAACGCATTCGGGGTAAGCCACTGGTGCTTCCTAGATACCTTGTTTGAGCTCTACCGGTCGCACACTGCCGGCGTAGCGCTGCCGTGCCACCGCGTCCGCCATGGTCGACGACGAGCTAGTATAGGACCGTAATCAGTGCTGATAGGGACGTCAATCGATGCGCCTAGACATGGTGATCATTTTGGTACGTTGGTCGTCGCCGGTGAACTCACCGTCGGCGAGAATTCGCCGGTCAGAGCCGTCGCTGCCGTGGTCAACGTTGGAGGTTAGGGATGACAGGTGGGGTCGGGTTGTCAGTGACTCAGCGTTCTAAGTGGATTTTCTATTTTTCAGAATTAAATGAATAGTGTCTATTTTTGTTATTTTTGTGTAGATTTATTTAGAGCTCCAAAAATTATGAAAATTTTTGTGTGAATTCTCTATGATGTATATTATATAACAAAAATTTGAAATATTTCTTTTCAGTATTTTTGGGGTATGATAAAAATTGCTCAATTAATTAATAAATGACTTTCCATGATTTTTCTAGGCTTATTTATTTATCCAAAAATTATGAAATTTGTTTTGCCACTTAGTTATCATGTAATGAATATTTACTAAAATTTTGAGCTCAATTGGAATAAGTTGATTTATTTCATAATTTTGAATTAAATAATTAATTCATAAACGCAAATAGTAACCTTTAATGATTTAGGTTTTGTTTGAAATTTTGGATTGAGTGATGACCTTGGGTCATTAGTTGATAATGATCCTTGGCAATTGATGTATGTGTTACGAAAAAGATTTAGTCTGTTTGACTTGCAACTTTACCGCGAAGGAAAGTTGTATTCAAATTATTAATTTTGCATCCATCATCGAGCATCATATTTCATGTTCCGCATCATGTTAAACATGACATTGTTATTACGTGTAGTGAACGAAGGTGAACACGTGGTAGTTAATCAAGATGTTGAGGAGGTTAATCCGTCTGTTGAGGTCGGATCGAATACTTGTGAAACGTCGCAGGAGCCGGACATTTCCGTCAACGAAGGCAAGCCCCGGATGCATACAACCCTACCTTGTGTTTTACAAATTAATTTCGCTTTTGCTTTCCGTTACTGCATTAAGTGATTCGGAGTTAAGTAAGAGCCTAATGGGTGCATTTCCATCCTTGTTATTCCATATTTACCATATTACCAGTTTTTAAACTCGTATATGCCTAGTTTTGCTTAGCTATGTGTAGAACGATGAAAGTCGGGTGATTACCTGCCACCTGCAAGTGTTAAATGGAACATTGGTTAATTATGTTAGCATGTGATATAGGAATGTGGAGTAATAAATCTAGACCGGGCGGACTCGGTGTATGTGAGCCACAAGACATGGAGGTCTTGTGAGCGGGTTCTTTCCGCCTATGTCGATTAAGGCACGTCTGTTGTTGAATTGCATGAGATGAGAATTTGTAGTACTAACCACATACTTCGGTAAGCCTGAACTTGGCAATTCTATTACGAGAATGGCTACTCGCGCACTGGGAGTGGAGAGATGGCGGGAATAGCGTGTACCCACGTGGCCATGGGCTGGAATGGTGGAGTACTGTATTCTCGGATGGCGTGGACCCGTTCTTGCTTTAGAGGATCCGAGGGTAGGTTGATATATGTGAGTCGGGGACCTGCATATGTCATGTGGTCTAGAATCCCCAGCTAGGTTTAATCGGTTCGAATCGTCGTTGCTCCTCGATTATGGAGACTCAACTCACTGTTCATCATCGTAGTATTAATAACTAGAACTTGTATAAGGCTTGTGAAGGTGTTGGATATGAAGTTTCATGATCTCAGTACGGATCGTGTCAGCTTTGTATATAATTCTTAAGAAGTTTTCTTTATAAAGAATGTTGTTAAAAGAGCTTTTACGCAAAAGAACTTTGATTATTGTTAAAGCCATACCTTGAATCCCTGAGCCTGCATTCCTGAGTCGTCTGAGTGTTATTTCGGTTAAGTCTTGTTCAGTACTTTTGTACTCAGGGTTCGTTGACCCCTTGTTGCAGGTGAGCCTCATGAGCAGATCTGTTTTAGATCGTGCTGCATGACAGTTGTACCTTGTGATGACGATGAGAAGTAAATGTGTGGCCCTTGGGCAGGGCAGTTTCATTGTGTGTTTTGTACTATATTATAATGCCACTCCACTATTTCGTTTTGTAATAAACATCGAACCTAGTTGCGAGGTTTGAAACTACTGTTTTGTAAATTATGTTATTGTAAGACTTCCGCTGTTTTTACTCTGGTGCTGATACTTGAATAAATGTTGTAATACTGCAATGACTTTGTAACGTGATCCTGCTCGGAAATCGTGGATGATTCGGGGTTCCCCGAGGACACCCGACAGACTTCTTAAGTTACCAGGAACATATGCATTGTGGTCAAAGGTCGTTGGACAGTTACAAGTGCATGTGGGTCCTATAATTTAGGAGGTTCTGCCACATGTATGGACTTGGACGATTTCATCATCGGCAAAACAAAGGAGAGGAGAGGAGAGGGGAGATTTGGCAAAAAAAAAGCAGGTGCTGCTTCCAAAACATAGAGGATAGGAAAGGTGGCAACAAATAGAGGAGATGGGAGATTTGGCAAAAAAAAAAAGCAGGTGCTGCTTCCCAGAAAAAGCAACATGACAATGTAAGAACATCATATGCTTAATATCTTCCGAACCTGATAAGCAGATCGGACAATCAAAAGTAGTAGACAGTAGTAGTAGGGAAGTAGTAGAAGTAGCAAAAAAAGCAACAACTGCTTAGGAGAGGAGAGGAGTAGAGTGGAGTAGAGAAGAGTAGTAGTAGAAGAGGAGTACAGAGGAGACAGCAAGTACAGAGAAGATTAGTAGCCACCGGCCACAATAGTGTATTTTTAATTTTTACTAAAACTTGAGGATCATCATAATACTGACAAATGACAATGTAAGAAGAATAATATAAATGCAAGGATTGTTAGAACAAAAGGCTAAAGGACAAATCATGAACTGTACAAGCCACACTAAAACCCAAAAGGACAAATAATGACAAAAGGCAATATTGTTAGAACAGGCACTCACATTCAAAACCACATTCTACTGAATACCAGTCACACTACTGTATCAATGTTTATAGTGGTACTTTGTGTTAAGGTATCAGCACATGAATGATCCAAATTAACAAGGGCTAGGTCTGAGATTTATGCATTCAATGTGGACATGCAGGTGTGAGAAAGACCAACTTAGGAGAAACTAGGTCGCATTGTAAATAAGAAGAAATAGACACCAAAATTCAGTGTCATAGAGGACTCGTAACTGGGTGGCACAGGTGTATACCCACTCCTCACACCATCTGTCAAGTCAGTCAGATCGATTTGGAAATTCTATGCTACATACTGTTACAGCTACCAAAGGTCTATTTGTGAAAACCTTGCCAACTACGTAGAAGAAACAACATACGTACCAATATGCTTTGGGTTGCACTGCATCCCTTGCTAAGAGTGCCAATGATGCTGTTGCTCTCAGGTCATTTCAGAAGATAACAGAAAACTAACAACTGGTATTGATCAAATACTACAGTTTTTTCCTAGAAATCAGTGTCAGCTAGCTCAAAATATATATTCTATTATTGAGGCAAGCAAAAAATTTGGAATGACTAATCAACAGCATCATATATTTCATAGATGATAAAAAGAGAAAACATAAAATGCCCAGGTTATTTAGAACAGGACAGATGTTGTGAGTCCATACAACAGACATGTCACATAAACTAAAAGACCATGCCAAGTTTCCAAAAGTAAATGGACCGGATCAATTTAGAATAAGGAGTAAGAATAAAACTTGAAATTCTGTTAACATGGACTTTTTTCACTGTTGTGAATGAAAAAAAAGAATGACTTAGTTCTCAGACATAAGAACAGGCACTCACATTTTTCCTCGTTTGACATCAATTTTGTAACCAACCTACTGTAGGCTTTAGTTTCTTATGAAACATATGTGAATTTAGAAGCTGAACACAAATCTCAGAGATCTTTACCATTCTAAAAAATCTCTATATACTCATGTACAGTGGAAGGAGTGCAAGGAGCCAAAAGGTCCTACCACGACTCAATCGGCTTCAATGTACCAAGAAAAATAATGTTTACCTTAATATGTTTTAATAAATCACAAAAGGTCTCAGGCCTGCCTGGATATCATAGTTTTAGGAAACTATAGAATCAACAAACTGTAGTTTCTTAATATAAGAATGTTCCACTGTAGATCTGTAATTGCCATGTGACTTGTATTGAATTGAAAGTAGATTGATTAAGGGTAATATACAGAGGAAAAAATATATAAAGGAACATTTATTTATGATTTGTGCTATGCTGCTTCTTTTATAATTCGCAGTTTGTTTTCTTTCTTCCTTTCTTTTTTGTTTGGTTTGTAATTCTTGTTGGGTTGCATCTCTAGCATACCCCAGCTTGATGTTTATGTGCGTGATCTTATACTTGGACAGGTCTGTTTCGTAACTTCTGCATTCAGAATGGAAATAAGCACACTGTTCCAGTCTTATTGCAAACCCTTGCTCATTAGTTCAGTGTGGACAATCTTACTATAAATGTGTAGGCTGTTGTGTTATCAAGTTCCTCGCATACATATGTGCTAGTTTCTTAATTTGTTCCCTCATGATGATACTTTCAGTGAGTAAGCAGCACGCTAAGCTGTCGATGCTTAACGAAGCAATGGTGCTTCAATCTCAACATCTTTATTCTTTATATTATTAAACTCGGCAACGAGACTACCACTCAACACTATATCTCACAACTTGGAGCATTGGGACAAACACTGAAGTGAACAGGCTTATTAGAGCATTAATAAATTGGCGTTAGAAGGTAGTCATGGTGGCCACACAGAGCTCACTACTGAGACGCCCGGTGGCTGCATACCTTCGTAGTAGTACGTGGCATCTCAACTACTGCTGGTGGTGCATGGAAGCATAGAAATATTAACAAACACTGAACCTAAACGCAATCTGGCATCTCAACTACTGCTGGTGGTGCACGAGGCGCTGTTCATACCAGCGGTGGAAGGAACGGCGCATGCAGGTGGTGTGGCAGGGCGCTGCTGCCAAGCCAGAAGGCAAAAGAGAGAGAGAGGCAGCAGCAGAACAAAAAAACAAAGTTGCAGTGGTGGTGCTAGGCGTTGCCGGTGTGGCTTTCAACACTGTCTACTGTATGCTGCTTCTGTGCTTCTCATCAGTGGAAAAGCAAGCTGCTGCTTGCTCCTCTTCGTCTGCTCCTACATTGCTAGTAATCCATGGAGAGCCCAAACGAACAGGGCGATAATCCATGGAGCTTTTTGCTTCTGCTGATGCTAGCGGAGTAGTAACGTTCAATGCAGCTTAAGCCATGGATAGCATAGACTCTGCCAAGGATAGCAATAGCATACTCCTACCGAGAATGCAAACAGAAAGCTAGTTAAGCTACCTCTTTCCCCATTGCTGAATTGTTTCGATGGGGTGCAGCTGCATTTGGATCAACAGGCCTAGAACCAGCCCCAGCTTTGCTAGTTGCTCAATACCAAATTACTGATAATCTACATATATGTATTCCATATAATCCAGTCGCTTCAAACAGGAAACGAAATTAACAGCAACGACGAAGAACATTGTAATCACAAACCAAATGGTAAAAGACGGCACTAATTGCCCCTTTGCGTTGGCAATCCGCAGGGGGTCCCCGGCGCACGCAGACCGCCCGGTCATGATCATTAACACAGGTTGATTCATATCATTAACTAGCTTAGCTACTGTGGGTATTGCAATAGAGAAGTTTGACTAAGAAATTGTGAGACACGGAACATCGCACGAAGCTTACCTCTGTGTTTAGCCGTGGACTAGGCCTCTTCACCGCCGATCCGTACCTCACTAGATCGTCCTCGCTCGCGCCATCCGAGACGAACCCAGTTCGTCATCGATCTTGACGTCTCCTGCCTTGCGCGCCCTTGCGCGGATGAGGTCGCAGATCCGGCTCGAGCGCTCGCTTCAGGCCTCTGTCGACTCCGGCGGCGAGGTGAGCAGCCGTCAAGGAGTAGTTGGGGGAGGTGAGTTGGGGGCGGCGGCTGCGGGGGTGGGCGCTGGGGGCCGGGTGCTGGACGCCAAGCGCCGGGGGCTGGTGTGGGCGGGCGCGGGCGCGGGAACGGCGGCGGGGGCGGCGGCGGAAACCCTAAGCGCGCGAGCAGCCTGACGGCGTCGTCGGTGGAAGAAGACAGTGCCCAGACGACATCACTCCCGTGCGCCGTCCTATTAATACTCCCTCCTATTTCTAGGGGCGGTTCCTGATCCAGCCGCCCCTACAAATGCATTTGTAGGGGCGGTTCCTGATCCAGCCGCCCCTACAAATATTTTTACATGTTTTTAAATTGTAATTTCTATATTTTTTATATCATAAAAACACAAAGTAATATAAAAAAATTATGTATATGCACAAAAATTGTGTATATGCACAAAATTTGTGTATATGAAGAAATATATATATATATATATATATATATATAAATAAACAATTTTAGTCAAAACAATATAGAAAAAAAAACAAAAATTAAAAATTAAAAATTTGAAATTTAAAACTTCGACTACAATTTTATGACATTAAATGAAATAAAATGAAAATGTTGTAAACATAAAAGTTGTATAACTCATCGACATGTACAACTTTTATTTTGGTCATCTTGTCATGTGACTTTGTTTGAACGACTCAAATTTTGAAATTCAAACAATTTCAACTTGAAACAATATTTTAAAAGAGTAAATGATTTCAGATGAAAAACTCATGAATACCAAAGTTGTATAACTCATCAATATGTACAACTTTTATTTTGATCATATTTTCATTTGACCAAATTTGAATAGTTGAAATTTTGAATTTCACTAAATGGCAACTTCAAACAAGATTTTGAAACCTTAAATGATTTCAACAATAAAAGTCGTGAACATAAAAGTTGTTGAACTCCTCACTATCTACAACTTTTATTTTGGTCACTTCTTCATGTGACAAATTATTAGGAAACATTGTTCATAAATTCACATATGACTCATAGTTTCATGAACTATACGAGAAACATGTTGATTTGTGAATAATGTTTACTATCACTTTGTCAGATAAAGAAATGATCAAAATAAAAGTTATAGATCTTGATGAGTTATACAACTTTGATATTCATCACTTTTTCAGCTGAAATCATTTAGTGGTTAAAAATCTCGTTCGAACTAAATGATTTCAGCTGATTTTCAAACACTAAATGATTTCAGCTGTAAAGGTGATGAATATAATAGAGTGGATGTTCAAATAGAGTCATCTGGATGTTGCAAAGGGTAGTATCATATACATGCATAAATATAGTCTCACACACATACAAAAATATATAGTCTTACACACGTACATAAATATATAGTCTCACACGCATCCATAAATGAAGTCTTACAAACACACATTTACATAAACACTCCACGTTAAACAACTAGCTAGCCCGCTGTAACGACTTTCCCCTTGACATATTTTCGTTCCCATGGCAATATGTCTTTGGGGAGGTTCTTTTTCACAACACTGATCTTCTTAGGAAAGTCTGTGAATAGCAGTATCTCATCGTAGTTATTGTAAGCTTCAACATCGTTCACGCCATCAACTCCAATAATGTGCTGTTTCCTGGAGGCAACCACGTGCTTTGTCTTCTTCTTCGGGGGGAGATTACTTTATGGGTCAGACATATAGAAAACTTGTGCGACACGTGAAGCGAGCACCCAAGGGTCATCTTGGTAGCCTAGATTCTCGAGGTCCATGACTCTTAATCCGATCTCGTTCAGTTGGTGTTGTTTGATCCAGCGGCATCGAAACAGGGCCACCGTTATATCCCTTCCATAGTCAAGTTCCCATATCTCTTCAATGATGCCAAAGTATTGGATCTTTCGCCCTAATCCATTAAGAGCCTCTATTCGAATGCCGCTGTTTTGGTTCACATATTTACTATCCTTTGCGTGGGTAAAGTACGTATACCCATTGATGTCATAAGCATTCCAAGATGTCACTTGTCTCGATGGCCCCTCCGCCAACCTACTGATGGTAATAGAGTCTATGGTTTCTCCAGGCGGTATGTTTTGGTCCTTCAACCATGTAGTTAGTCGTTGCTTGTGTTGTTTCATGACCCAATCATCCGAACGGCCATTTCTCTCCGCCATAATGATAGCCAAGTGTTCATCAATATACGGTTGCATCAGTTGTGTACTCTGTAAGACACTGTAATGCGCCCGACTCACCTCTTTGTAATCATGGTCGATGAATACTTTTCTACCACTGGTGCCCTTCCCAGCCAGCCTACCCTTGTGACGAGAATTGGGTTTACCAATCCCTTTCTGTACTTTTAGGTACTCTTGACAGCACTCGACGACTTCTTCAGTACTATAACCCTCTATCACGGAGCCCTCTGGGTATGCTCGATTATGCACGTATCGACTTAGAACCGACATGAACCGCTCGTAGGACCACATTTCATGCAAGTAGCAAGGGCCAAGCGCCTGTATTTGATGAACCATGTGAATCATGAGATGTGGCATTATATCAAAAAAAAGCAGGAGGTAAACACATCTCTAGTTGGTTTTGTGTCTCCACCACAAATTCATGTAGGTCACTCAGCTCTTCCTTGCCAATCGTCTTCTGTGAGATCTTCGAAAAGAAGTAGCACATGCGGGTGATGGACATTTTCAAGAACTCTGGCTTTATAGCCCTGATTGCAATAGGTAGAAATACTGTCAGCATCACATGGCAATCGTGAGTCTTGCAGTGTGTTATTGACAAGTCCTTCATCGACACTAGCTTCTTCACATTTGCTGAAAACCCAGTCGGGACTTTGATCCCTCTCAGGAAAGTGCATATAGCTCTCTTCTCGTCTGGTGTTAGGTTGAAGCACGCCACGGGCAGAGTATATTTTCCATTAGCCTCAGGTACCGGGTGAAGCTATGGCATCACGTTTAGCTGCACCATGTCTTTCCGTGCTTTCAGACCATCCTTTAGCTTGTCTGTGTCCATCAAGGTAGCAATGAGACTCTCAAAGACATTCTTCTGCACGTGCATAGCATCAATGGCATGGGGGACCTCCAAGTCTGGCCAATAAGGTAGATAATGAAAAAAGATCGATTGTTTCTTGAAAGGTACGCCTTCGACAGGAGGTATGCTAGTATCTCTGTTCGTCCCATCCGAATTTTTCTTTTCATAGACGACGCGTATGTTTTTCACCATTCTGTACACGTGTTCTCCGTTATGACGTCTCTCCGGAGGGGGTTCAATCTCTGGGGTGTTGTCATAAAATCTAAAGAATAATTTGTTGCGGTACTTGTGACTTATATTTAAGAAGCGTCGGTTCCTTAGGTAAACTATCTTCTTGGATGCATCCAGGTACACCCATGTAGTACCATCCAAGCAAACCAAGCATCCCGTCTTCTCTTTAATCTGTCCAGACAAAGCAAACAACGCGGGGTAATTATTGGTAGTAACAAATATTATTGCTCTACATATGAAGTCCTCCTTTCAGAACGCATCGTACATCTGCTCCCCATGCCTCCATAGCCTCTCCATTTCTTGCATCAAGGGCTCGAGGAATACGTCTATATCAATGCCTGGTTGTTTAGGGCCAGAAATAAGAATAGTGAGGAGAAGGTACTTTCTCTTTTGACACAGCCATATTGGGATGTTGTACATGGTCAAGATCACTGGCCATGTGCTGTGGTCGCTCATCCTCTCATTGAAGGGATTCATTCCATCAGTGCTCAAGCCAAACCGTACATTCTTTGGGTTATCGCTGAATTCTTTGTGCTTCTCATCAAACCTTTGCCACTGACTACAATCAGCCGGGTGTGCAATCTTATCATCATCCACCTTGCGCTCATCATCCCACCATGTCATGAGTGCGGCTTCTTTAGGGTTTAGGAAGATACGTCTCAAGCAGTCGGTCACTGGCAGGTACCACATTACCAGGGCAGGAATTCTTCTATACTTTGCATCGTTGCCTAATGGAGTGTCCTCTGGGGGCTGAGATTCTTGTACCACCTTTTTGGTACCCTTCTTATTCCTCTTTTTCTCCGTGAAGGGTTCATCCCCACCATAAAAGTTATTGTTCTTGTACCGGCTGGCCCCACACCGGGGACATTTATCTAGTGACTTGAACGTTTCGCCATGAAAAAGTATACAGTGGTTGGGACATACATGGATTTTTTTAACCCCCATTGTCAATGGACTTATGACCTTCTTCGCTTGGTATGTGTTGGTGAGAACTAAGTTTGGTTGTGGCAGCACCCATGACAGGAGATACAATAGATCATTGAAACTACAGTATGACTAGCCGTACTTAGCCTTTAGGATGAGCAGCTCAAGCATAAAACGTAGCAATGTCCAATGTGTCGGACAACCCTTTTCAACATCATACACAGTCTCCTTCGATGCTTTTATCACCCTTTCTAAATTTTCTAGACCTTTCGAGCTATTTAGTAAAATCTCTGGTCCAAGGGCTCGAATCATGTCCTCCAAATCATCTTCATCCCCGACACGTGCTCCACCATCATTATTGGCACCACCTTCGTCGTTACCATCCCAACCACCAGCATCACCACCTTGTTCATTGCCAAACTCGAAATCCATTCGTGCATCAAGCTCTGCTGAATATTGGGACAGGGATTCTATGGTTTCGTCGTCGTATTCCTCCTCATCCTCGTCGTTAACAATAACCGTTTCACCATGATGAATCCACACTGTGCAGTCCTTAACAAATCCTCACATAATCAAATGTGATCTGATGATAGTCACATCTGTCCATGTCATACGGTTCTTGCAATCTTTACATGGGCAAATAATTGTATCCTTATTCTCTTTTAATGTCGTTGCATGCTTCTTTGCGGCTTAAATTTATCCACCTCTTCATGGAAACCTGCCTTGAACCTTAATGAACCATACATCCAAGAGTTCCTGTACTCCATCTTTTACAACAACAACAAAACAAACATCAAAGGACTACTTATTCAGATATATATAAAAATGAAACAAATTAATAATTACTTGAGAATAATTATATATACTTCAAATATATATGAATATAAATATAATATAATTACATGAAGCATACAAACACACCATGGTAAAAGAAAATTAATTAACGGCCCATTTATCCATAAATAATTAAAATACATATTTATTGATTACAATAAATAATTTCAAAAACAACAATTAGCAACAATTATACTTTACCTAATATCTTTCATACAAACTCTAGTCCAATTTCATCAAACATAAATTTACAAAAACGAAATTAATAAAAAAATCAAACCCTAAATCTAGATCCACATGCACATAAAACATCCATAAAACTAACTAATTGTTCACTAAAATCAAGAAACATGAACCAAATAAGGGTATGATCTTGTTCCCCTCTCTAATTTACCCTAGTACATTTAAAAGTTGGGTCTAATTTGTTTCATAAATAGCTCAAGCACCATAGAAGAGAGAGAAAAACAAAACTCTAATTACTCACTAACCAACCATTAAAACTTCAAAAAAAGTATGGAATAACATTTTCTTACCTTCTACAACCTCTCCACCAAAGGATTTGAGACCAAAACCTTCCCCTCTTAGTAGAGTAATTTTTGGAGGTGCCCAAGGTCTCCCCATCTTTTTTTCACGGGTTGGAGTGAGTGACCCGATGAGGAAGAAGGTGCTGCATCTGTTTTATAAGGGGGCATTTGTAGGGACGGCTGATGATTGAGCCGCCCCTATAAATCGGAGCTATAAATACGGGGCCATTTGTAGGGACGACTCAATCACCAGCCGCCCCTACAAATAGCATTTCCAGGGGCGGCTGGTGATTGAAACGCCCCTACAAATCAGACTCCATTTGTAGGGGCGGCTCGTACCCAGCCGCCCCTGCTGTTCTATTTGTAGGGGCGGCTGGTGTCTGGGCACCCGAGCACACTACTGTAGGGGCGGCTCCATCACCAGCCGCCCCTAAAAAAAATCGAACCGTTGCTAAAAATCGTTTTTTACGTAGTGTCAAATCCGATCCTGAGGAGCGCGCGCCAGTGCATATTCGACTTCGGACCAGAAGACCTGACCGGTCGGCTGTTGCCATTAGTAAGGTAGCCGTAAGCTTGTTTCTAAGTTCTGGTGACAAAAAAAAACCCCTCTAATTTTCAATACACCGAGCTAGCCATCAACGGTGACATCGAGCTCCTCAGTGACTCCTGGCAAGCCTCAGCCACGTGCGAGCAGCCTTGGGCATCGAACAACTTGTGGAAGTCACTGCTCTCACCGTCGGCTACCTAGTGCAGGTACATGGATTGGGCACGGTGCGCAGGGCAGCCGGCGAGCACGCGGGCAGCGACCGGCGTCGGGTTTAATAAGACTAACTGGACAGGCAGCCACATGTTTCAAAGTTGGCATTCCAAAACCGGTTTAGACCTCTAATCTCCTACAGCTAAAAAGAAAGAAAGACCATCGTTTCGTGCCACAATTGTCGCTCCGTCGGCCTGCCTCTCCCTTTGCGATACCGCATCACGCGCTCCGCTCCATCCTCCCCCCGCCGCCACATATCGCAGCCATCTCCCCCTCAATTACACCCCTCCAATCACGCCCATGCGATGGAGGACGCCGGCTGCGAGGGGACCACTTGCGTGGAGAATGGGATGGAAGGGGAGGAGTATGTCATCGCCAAGGCAGTCATGGAAGGGTACCTGCCGCCGCCAGTGATCGCGGGGATCTCGCCGCCCCCACCGAGGACACATCGCTGGCCGGATTTAAGGACGCCGCCACTACAACGGTGTTAGCGGTGCAGCCGTAATAAAGTCTACTGAAGCCTCCGGCCGTGACCTCGGTGTACCTGTGACCTATCTGCTGCAACCCTGCCTTTCATTCTTCCATAGCCCCAGCGTGCGCTCTATCCTCTCTCTTGGCGACGGCTGGGCAACCGTCGCTGCCGCTCTGCGCCAGGTGCCCAGGTCTTCGCGGGGCTCTTCGCCGGCGACGAGCACCCCTAGGTACGTCCGCCCCTTGGTCTTCCCTTCCCGCTGTGCGAAATCGAGCACCCAAACCCTAACTTACTATTTGTGTTCGGATCTGATCTGATCACAAGCGCACATGCTTGTATTATGCCTACTAACTTCAATTCTTTTGCAAAATTATCGGGTGTGCATGCTTACACCCATGCCGTTTACTCGATCCGCCCCTGGTTCTATGGCAGCTGAAAGATGGCGAGGATACCGTCTCTAAAGAGCATCAATGTGTTTCCACATGCGGAGGAGCACTTGTTGAAGAAGACTTACTCTGGCGTTGTTGGTATGATCTATGGGGACCCTATTGTTCTGTAATTGTTGCAAATGATTGCTTAAGTATATGGTTTCGAGGTTTGTCTTTAATTTGCACATCATTGATATCTTGGCAGTGACAATTCTTGGGCTACTTATAATGATTACACTGTTTGTGCATGAGCTGCAATTTTATCTTACCACCTACCCCGTGCATCAGGTATGATTGGTCACAGCTTATATTTTTCATGTTTGACTGCTATATGCAACTTTTCGATGTAATATTCACATAGACTTTTGTCCCCCCCCTTAAAATTCAATATCTTTTAGTTTTTTTCTGAGGCACTGTGAACATGCCTGTAGAAAATAGGGCCTTATCCAAAGTAAATGCTTCCATTTGTTTTTCGAGATAATTCTGGTTGGCATGTGGGGGCTGAGTTCAAGCATCAACCAGCAACCTGATCAAAGAATTATTTTGATGGCAATTCATTTATTTGATATGAAACATTATTATAAATCCATTTCATTGTTCAACTACCCATGTGTTTTCTGATGTTGTAGTTTCTGTTAATTATCATTGATGAGATTATGACAAAGTCATTTTCTTTTCATTGAGCTTATCCTTCCCAACATCTGTATCATGAACCCTTCGCCAGTTGATACTGTCTGCAGTTATTATTGATAAGATTATGCCGAAGTCATTTTCTTTTCATTAAGCTTATCCTTCCCAACATCTGCATCATGAACCCTTCACCAGTTGATACTGTCTGCAGATGTCTGTAGATCTAAAACGAGGAGAAACTCTGCCAATTCATATCAATATGTCATTTCCTTCTTTGCCATGTGAAGGTCAGTTATTAAGTTCAATAATTCACCCATTAGTATTTTGTGACAAGTCTTTTTTTTTTTGATATATCTGTCTCTGTGTCTTGATTGTTTAGTATTGAGTGTGGATGCAATTGACATGTCTGGGAAACATGAAATTGATTTGCATACAAATATTTAGAGATATATGCTGTAATTTAAAGAGGCCGGTGAGATATATGTCTTGATTGAAAATGATTGTTTAGTATTGAGTGTGGATGCAATTGCTGATAGTTTTTAAAGATATATGCTGTAATTTAGTACTTGAGATAACCGGTAAATTTAGAATGACCGTGCATACTACTGGCATTTTAGACCTGGACATTCAGTTTCAATTATTGTGCATTTGGTTTCCATTGACCATGCAGTGCACCTAGCTAATAACTATGCTGATTATCTTGAAGGTATTAGAAACTGCGAAATTTGGTTAGCATGAAATGCATCTGTCATACTATACTGTAGTAAAAGAGCTTGTGTCATGCTTTAAATTTCAGATCATAATTCACTCAAGTAGTGCTGAGTGCTTATCAAAAGAAAACCAACTTTTACGTGTAATTTTAAGAACAAACTGGAAAGTTTTTAACCAAATTGACTATGGTTAATCGAAACAAAAACAGAAAAATTTCAATAACCTCACCTCCTTAAATCATTGCCTTATTAATTGATCTTGACCAGGACTACTTGATTCGATTCCCTGAAGCAGTACTTTGCAATAATCCATAAATCCATGTTCAGGGCCAATGATTTAGAAGGCATTTCAGTTTATAATTATGTAAATGCAGAGCGCAAGGAAACAATCAATGGTTTTGAGGAACTTTAATTTTTGGGACCAATTATATTTCGGTTGAAATTTTAACGAGTCAATGGTAAAAGATAACTTTACCACCGGTTACAATTTGGTAAAAGATAGGAGGATACCGATTTTCAGTTTGATTCAAGACTCATCTCAAAATAAAAGTTTGTTGTAGCTTGATCAGATTTCATGGATGATATAAACTGTTCTGTGACATAGTTTATTAGGAAACGTGAACATATTTGAGCTATTATTGGACATCAGCGCCCAAAGCTAGCAGCTGCACACTTGTAGCGACTTACTGTTTTTTTAGTGATCTAACAGAGCTTTTAGCTGGCAGTAGGTCACCATTCTTCCAATTTCTTCTTGGCTATTTGCCATGCATCACGAGCTGGCTATTTGCCATGCTTCTTGGCTGTTTGGCTATCCAGTACAAATGAATACTGAAGTCTATAGTCTATACTTACCCATTCAAACTTCTTCTCTGGAGGCCTCTTAGCGAGAGTATCCAGGTGGAAGAAGGGAAGTCGAGTAGGGAATATCCATGCTTGAGAATTTGTTATTCATTATTGCATTCCATTACCGACAACTTTGACATCTGTATTGCTGTAGACATGCTACCTTCGTCAAAGAGAAAGGACTAAAACATAAGTCCACAGAGCTCACCACAAATACCTTATCTGAACTTTTTCCTCAAATCAAATCAGTCAATTGTTCATTCCTTTTACCTGAACACAGTCATTATTTAATCTGAACTGAATCAGTACCTTGCAAATAAAAGATATCTACAGACTTGAATGTGTAGCAGACTTGATTAAAGATATATGCAGTTTCATATTTTTGTAGCACCAAATCTGGGTTGGAGAAATGTTTTAGACATGCGGCAACGACTTTGATTATGGTGTAGTTACCTTGCTCCCACATGCTCCTGTTTAAGTTAGCTTTGACCATGACTATGTGTTCTAAAATTCCTGATAATGAAATAGAAGTAGTTGACACGAGGGCTGCAATTTATACAGCCTAATCAAGCAAAGAACCTGAAGAGCCCTGAAATGAGAAAAATCAGGAAATTCTCACACATTGTACAACCAACTAGATGGAGCTCAGTCAAGTATTGCAGAAACAAACTAAGATCTTTCACTCATGTTGGTACCTTACTGCCTCTGTAGTTTACTATCCTTAACATCTCTACCCCACCAGGAGGTTCACAAATCAACATTTAGAAATTCCATTAAAATTCGAATCAGTTTAGAGCTGAATAGAATGTTTTTAAACCCTTTTTAGACCTGAATCAGTGTTTTCCAATCCTTTGTATACCATAAGTAGTTTGTGTTATCCCTTGGTTCAATAATAAATTGCAACAAGTTATCAAGATAATTTATTTTGGTTTAGTTAAACTTGTATTGATGATCCATTATGCAAGTATTGTCGGGATAAATATATCTATGTTTATTCAGAATGAGCTTTGTTTACTTGTAGAATTAAGTCCACTGTACAAATACAGATACTAAATAATTTTCTACCACCTCCAATGTTTGGAGCTGATACAAGTACGCCATCGACTCCATCTCAGCCATAGCAAAGGTGATTCATCTCTTCTCATGCGCTTAGTTTATCTGTAGAATTAAATCCATTGTATAAGTGTAGATACTAAATAATTGAAACTGATCTAGAGTCTAGACCTAATACAAGTACGCCGGCAACTCCATCTCATCACTAGCAAAGGTGATTCATCTATTCTCATGCTTTGTGGTTACTAGCTCGCTAACTGATAATGAATGTAACACTATCTTTCGGTTGTTAAAGAAAAAATGACTTGTTGCTGAAAGCATCTAGGCCCCTAGTTGGGTTTCGGTGATAAATGACAATACAAGATTACTATGACTAACGTGTGTTTTACAGAGGCAATTAAGTTAGGTCATAGTAATGGAGATCAATTGGGCAATCATGAATGTCATGCCCCTACGATGAAAATCGTTTCGGTTTTCAAAGGATGGACGACAAGGTTAAGGATGATTAGTTCTAAGTGTCGATTGGAGTTGGAGAGACACTTAGAGTAGTTTAAGACTTTGTTTTTTTTCCTTTGGCCGTACTATTAAGGGGGGTATGAACAGGTAGCTTGACCTAGATGAGTCTAGTGAGTTAGGTGTGGTGCACACTTGCTAAGTCTAGCTCTAGGTAGCTCCAACAAAGCCCTTAGATCCTATGGAGCAAACTTTATTCACATATGATCGTGAGTTGGAAGTGAATGGAGGGTCAAATACTGATCGGACGCTGGCTCCGGTGCGACCGAACGCTGGCCGCAGGGTCCGGTCAGTTCATTTGACTGAGGTGAACACGTCTGGTTTGACCGAACGCTGGAGAGGTCAAGTGACCGGACGCTGAGGGCCAGCGTCCGGTCGACTCCAGTAAGGTTCCAAAGATGAAAATCAGCGACCGGACGCGTCCGGTCAGTACTGACCGGACCCTGGGGGTTCAGCGTCCGGTCGAGTACAGTAAGGTTCCAGTGAGGGTTTAATGCGACCGGACGTGCCCGGTCAGTGGTGACCGGACCCTGCCAGCATCTGGTCAACACTTAAACACTGGTGTATGGGTTGAACTGACCGGAGCGTCCGGTCAACATGACCGGAGCGTCCGGTCACCCCGCAGAGACACATAACGGTTTGTTTTTCAGGCTGCCTTATAAATAGAAGCTCCACTCGTGTGTGGAGCCACTTTTGCTCATTCCAACAGCTGAGAAACACGTTTGTGAGTGCTAAGAAGAGCAATGTCCTAGTGAGGTGATTGAGATTTGAGAATCCAAGAGAGTAGCCTCATTAGTGAATCAAGAGTAGCAAAGTGTGCATCCACCGTTCTCATTAGGCTTCGCGGGGTAGTGAGAGTTCGTGCTTGTTACTCTTGGTAATCGCCATCACCTAGACGGCTTGGTGGTGATTGGGAGCTTGGTGATCACCCGGCGGAGCTTGTGGGTGACCCAACTCAAGTTGTGAGCGGTTGTGGGTGATTCACCGCGACGGAGTGTCGAAGAATCAACCCATAGAGAGCACTTGATCCTTGCGCGGATCAAGGGGGAGCTACACCCTTGCGCGGGTGCTCCAACGAGGACTTGTGGGGAGTGGCGACTCTACGATACCTCGGTAAAACATCGTCGCGTTCTTCTCTCTCTATTTACTTTGAGCATTTACTTTAAGCAATTCAATACTTGTCCTTACATTCATAGAATTGTCATGCTAGAGTAAGTTTGGAACATAGGTTGCAAGTCCTTTGTGCGTTAGATTAATATAAACACTTTTCTAGGCACAAGGGGTTAATTGGGCTAACCGTATGATTTAATTATTGAAAGAAAATTTAGAATTAGCCCAATTCACCCCCCTCTTGGGCATCTTGATCCTTTCAATTGGTATCAGAGCCTCATGCTCATGTATTTAGGCTTAACCGCCTAGAGCATGATATCTCACGGGGATGGACCTCCTCCTATCTTTGAGGGAGATGACTTTCCGTATTGGAAAATTCGCATGGAGGCATATCTAGAGGCTCTAGATGTTGGTATACTTAGAGCCGCCTCACAAGGCTTCCTAAAACCTCGGGATGCTACTAACCTACAAGGCGATGAGGTTAATTACGAGAAATGGAATGCAAAGGCTTGAAACACCATCTTTAAAAGCCTTTGCAAAGATGTGTTTAATCGGGTAAGGGACCACAAAGATGTCGATGCACTATGGTTGGACGTTTGTGCGCTCCATGAGGGAACCAAGAGTGAGCGTGAGGAACGCTATCATCTTGTCATGAAAAAGCTTAACTCTTTTGAAATGCTTCCCAAAAAAGTGCTAATTAAATGTATTCACATTTGAATGTTTTTGTAGAGGAAGTCAATGGGCTTGGACTTACTCAAATGCAACCATCCGATGTTGTAAGAAAGATTTTGAGTGTCCTCCCCATTGACAAATATGGGTATGTTGTGACCGTGCTACATCAAGGTGATCTTTCCACCGTTACACTGACACAAATATTAGGAAAGATCAATGCTCATGAGATGTACATGCATATCACTCCATAAGATGGCTCATCCTCTACAAAGAAGAAAGAAAAAGATTTAGCATTCAAAGCTAGCCAAGAGAAGGGCAAAGCAAGACTTGAGTATGAGAGTTTAAGTGATGAAGAAGATGAAAATGAAGATCTTGCTCTCATGGTGAAGAAAGCCACCAAAATGCTAAAGAAGCTAAACAAGAGTGACATCAAGTTCGATGGCAAGAAGAAGAAGTTCTTCTCAAGCTCTAGGAGAAAGCCAATCTCCGAAATGGATTGCTTCAATTGTGGTGAACTTGGTCATCTAGCACATCAATGCACCAAGCCCAAGAAAGACAAGTTCAAGAACAAGAACAAGGGCAAGAAAGATGACTTAAGCAACAAATATGAAGATGAGAAGAAGAAGAACAAGCCATACAAGAAGAGAGATGGCAAAAAAGGGACTTCCATAAGAAGAAGAAGAGTGGAAAGACCTACATCGTCGGTGATTGGCTCACGAACATTGATTCATCTAGTGGATCATCTGATGATGATAGTGAAAATGAGAAGGTGGCCGCCATTGCTATTGATCTTTCATCTTCACCGCTACCATCGCCATCATCCTCTACACACCTATGCTTTATGGCCAACGGTGAACGCAAGGTAACTAGTAATGATGATAGTAGTGATGATGAGCAAGCTAGTGATGATGATAGCGATAGCGATGATGATGATTCATCTTCATATGATGATCTTGTCAAAATACTAAAACAATACACTAAGATCATTAGAAAAAGTAGAGCTAAAAATGAAAAGCTTATGCTAAAAATGATTCACTCTTAGCAAAATGCGATACATTGGAAAAGGCTAATGTTGAGCTTAAATAGACAAATAATGCTATATCATCCAAACTCAAGGAGCTTAAATCTTCTAAGAAAGAGCTTAAAGATAAACATGATAAACTTGAGTGGGTGCACAATGAGCTCATCACTAGCCACAACAAGCTAAAAGATGAACATACAACTCTAAAGATCAATTATGATACTCTTGTTATTGCTCAAGAATTTTTACCAAATGAGCCACATGATGCTACTAACCATGTTGTTAAGATTGATATAGCTACATCATGTGATGATTTGATTGATGAGAGCGTTGAGCTAGGATCTAGTGGCAAAGGCAAGAAAGTGGTTGAGTAATGACTATGATGAATATGTCAACCTTAAGAATGCAAATGAAAAGCTCATGAAAGATCTTGAAGAGATGAAAAGCCACAACACCATTATGCTAGAAACTCTTGATCATGATGAAGAGTTATCATTGAGAAAGAGAAGTGGGATTGGATATGTGGCGAGTGTAGAGAAAAAGAAGGCTCAAGTTTAACAACAATCAAAGCCAAAGCCAAAGTCAAAGAGATGTTTTGAGTGTGGACAAGAAGGGCACTTTGCTCATGAGTGCCAAACTCCACCACCACAACCCTTGCCCAAGCATGCTAGATCCTTTGCCTTCAATGCTCACTACATGCTTAGAAAAGATTCTAGTGGAAAGATGAAAGTCATGTTCTTAGAACCTCCTAACAAGAATAGGCCTAAGAAGATTTGGGTGGCTAAATCACTTGTTGAGAAGGTGAAGGGCCCTCAACAAGTTTGGGTTCTTCAAGCTTAAATCTCTTGTGTAGGTGAACTACAAGACCGGTGAAAGTCATTGGGTTATTGATAGTGGTTGCACTCAACATATGACCGGTGATCCTCGTATGTTCACCTCACTAGATGAAGAGGCAGATGGACAAGATAGAATAACATTTGGAGATAACTCAAAGGACAAAGTTAAAGGATTGGGCAAAGTGGCAATATCAAATGATAATTCCATCTCAAATGTGTTTTATGTTGCTTCATTGAGTTTCAACTTGCTATCTGTTGGGCAATTATGTGATTTTGGTTTTCAATGCTTGTTCACCGAGAAGGAAGTTGTTGTATTCAAGATGGATGATAATCAAGTGATATTCAATGGATTTAGATACAACAACCTATATCTAGTGGACTTCACCTCTGAAGATGCAAACTTGAAGACTTGCCTCTTTACCAAAACAACACTTGGATGGTTAT
Source organism: Miscanthus floridulus (assembly GCF_019320115.1). Classification (NCBI taxonomy): domain Eukaryota; kingdom Viridiplantae; phylum Streptophyta; class Magnoliopsida; order Poales; family Poaceae; genus Miscanthus; species Miscanthus floridulus. Next base: position 141,369,760 of record NC_089587.1, on the reverse strand, counting down.
GGTATAGAAGACTTGCGCATGTTGGTATGAGTTCACTCAAGAAGCTAATGAAGAATGATTTGGTGAGAGGGTTGAAGGATGTGAAGTTTGAGAAGGACAAGCTTTGTAGTGCATGTCAAGCCGGCAAGCAAGTTGCAAATACCCATCCAACAAAAGCTTTCATGTCAACCACAAAAGTGCTAGAACTCCTACACATGGATTTATTTGGACCAACAACATACAAGAGTTTGGGAGGAAATCTATATTGTCTTGTGATTGTTGATGACTATTCAAGGTATACATGGATATTCTTCTTTCATGATAAATCCGAAGTTGCATCTTGCTTCAAGAAGTTTGCCAAGAGAGCACAAAATGGATTTGAAGTGAAGCTCAAGAAGATTAAAAGTGACAATGGAAAAGAGTTTGACAACACAAACATTGAAGCTTATTGTGATGAAGTTGGAATCAAACATGAAGTCTCCGCAACTTATATTCCTCAACAAAATAGTATAGTTGAGAGAAAGAACCGGACTTTGATCACTCTTGCAAGAACAATGTTAGATGAGTACAACACCCCCGAAGCTCTATGGGCGGAAGCAATCAACACCGCATGCTATGCATCCAATCGCCTATTCTTTCAAAAGTTCCTTGGCAAGACACCTTATGAGTTGCTCAATGGGAAGAAGCCGGACGTCTCCTTTAGGGTGTTTGGTTGCAATTGCTACATCTATAAGAAGCGACAACACCTAGGGAAGTTTCAAAGATGTTGTGATATTGGTTTTTTTGTTGGTTACTCATCAAAGTCTAAAGCATATAGAGTATTTAATCATGCCACCGGCTTGGTTGAAGAAACATATGATGTGGAATTTAATGAATCTAACGGCTCCCAAGGAGTACATGAGAATCTTGATGTAGGTGATGAACCATTAAGGGAGGCTATGAAGAACATTCCGGTGAGAGACATCAAGCCTAAAGATGATGTACAAGTCATTGATCAACCTTCTTCATCAAGTGTGCCACAAGATGGTGAAAAAGATGGGAGAGTAGAAAATAAAGATACTCATGTCTCCCATGAACAAATGGTGGTATAAGCACAAGATGTTGATGCTCCACAACCTCCCCCTCAAGTGGCCAATAGAAGAAATACACCTCTCCTACAAGATCATCCACAAGATCTCATCATAGGAAGTCCATCAAAGAGAGTGATGACTAGATCTCAAAAACTTGCTTCATTTATCGCTCATCACTCTTTTGTCTCTTGCTATGAGCCTACCAAGGTAGAAGAAGCTCTTAAGGATCTGGATTGGATAAATGCTATGCATGAAGAGTTGAACAACTACACCCGCAATAAAGTTTGGACTCTTGAAGAGCAACCAAAAGGAGCAAGAGTCATAGGAACAAAGTGGGTGTTCCGCAACAAGCAAGATGATCAAGGTGTTGTTGTGAAGAACAAGGCAAGACTAGTTTTAAAGGGGTTCTCTCAAGTTGAAGGTTTGGATTTTGGAGAGACCTTTGCACTGGTTGCAAGGCTAGAAGCCATTCGTATCCTACTTGCATATGCATCACACCATGAAATGAAATTATATCAAATGGATGTGAAAAATGCATTTTTAAATGTCGATCAACCTCCCAGGTTTGAAGACCCTAGATATTCTAATCATGTTTATAGGTTGTCCAAGGCACTATATGGGCTTAAGCAAGCCCCAAGAGCTTGGTATGAGCGCTTTTGGGACTTCCTCATTGAGAAGGGCTTCACTATTGGGAAGGTCGACACCACACTATTCACCAAGAAGCTTGATGGGTATATCTTCATTTGTCAAGTATATGTTGATGATATCATCGTTGGATCATCAAATGAAGACTCATGCAAAGAATTTGGTGAATTGATGTCAAAGGAGTTCGAGATGTCAATAATTGGTGAGCTTACATTCTTTCTTGGTTTTCAAGTCAAGCAAATGAAAGAAGGCATCTTCATCTCTCAAGAGAAATACACAAAAGATCTTCCCAAGAGATTCAAGATGGATGAATGTAAGCCAATCAAGACACCAATGCCTATCAATGGACATCTCGACCTAGATGAGGGAGGTAACCCGGTTGATCAAACTCTCTACCGTTCCATAATTGGTAGCATATTTAACCGCATCTAGGCCCGACATCATGTTTAGTGTGTGTATGTGTGCTAGATTTCAAGCTAATCCTAAGGAAACACATTTAATTGCCGTAAAAAGAATGTTTAGGTATCTTAAGCACACACCAAGCATTGGCCTTTGGTATCCTAAAGGAGCTATATTTGAATTAGTTGGCTATTCCGATTCGGATTATGCCGGATGCAAAGTTGATAGAAAAAGCACATCCAGAGGGTGCCATTTGCTTGATAGATCACTTGTATCTTGGTCCTCCAAGAAACAAAACAGTGTGGCTTTGTCCACCGCCAAAGCAGAATACATTGCCGCGGGTGCTTGTTGTGCACAAATATTATACATGAAACAAACTTTGCTAGGCTATGGTGTAGTTCTAGAAAAGGTACCTCTTTTGTGCGACAATGAAAGTGCGGTAAAACTTGCAAACAATCCGGTTCAACACTCTCGCACCAAGCACATAGATATCCGCCATCACTTTCTAAGAGATCAGGTTGCTAAAAATGATATATCACTAAAAGGTGTAAGGACCGAAGATCAATTAGCGGATATCTTCACTAAACCGCTAGATGAGGCTATATTTTGTAGATTGCGGAATGAGCTCAATGTGCTTGATTTTAGTAACTTCACTAAAAATTGAGCTTGGGTTGTCCATTGCATTCATTGTAATATACAACATGTTTAATTTTTAGTAATACATATAGGGCTTGTCTAACATGGTTAAGATAACCGCCGAAAAGCATGTGAAGAAGCTTAACCTTGGATCAAACTTGACAAGCAACTAGATTTACTTACAAGTATTGCATATGCATGAATGTTGTTTTGTCGTTTTGTTCTATTTGCCCTCTTATTGCCTATTTTCATAAAAAGAATTATAGCCTAAGGCAAAATATTTTGAAAAACTTGAGGGTTTGAGAGAGGTCACTCACATCAGTCCCAATTGGTGTTTATTTGGATTTTATTCTTGTTGGGACTTGATTGGGAACAGGCAGCGCGAAGGATCATTGAAGATTTGCTGGAAAAGAGTGACCGGACGCTGCACTGGACTCTGATGTCCAGCGTCTGGTCAGTTCATAGGAGGTGAACAGAAGCTGAAGGAGTGACCGGACTTTGCTTTTGAGTGTCCGGTCAGGAAGGGTTCTAGCGTCCGATCGATCTACATGGCGTTCAAGGCAACTAACCGGACTCTGGCTGCGTTCGGTCATGGACCACCGGACGCGTCCGGTCGTGATTCTAGAGGAATTGGACCTCTCTGGAATCGACCGGACGCTAGGTGGTAGCGTCCGGTCGCTACCACCGGAGCGTCTGGTCAGTAGATCTCGTGCGGCTTTAGGACTCTTAATCGTTTCCTTGTTCGTCGCGTCGGGGGACCCATTTAACCGCGCACCGTACGCCGTGTCCCGCATCCCGGCCATGCCCTAGCCGCAGAGAGCCGTCGCCGTCATCGCCGCTGCCCGTATCCGCGCCGCCTCTCTGCCCTCGCCGCCATAGCCGCGCTCCGTGCCCTAGCCCGAGCCACCGCCGCAGCTCCGCGCCAGCAGTCGCCACACTGCCATAGCCACCGCTCTCGCACACCACTGCGCCCTACTGTCGGTTCCACGCATTGCCTAGCTTCAGCGCAGCAACCCTAATCGCATCTCTACTATCGATCCAGTGCTTTGCTTAACCCTAACTTCGCTGTGTCGATTCGTGGATTCCCTGCGTGACGTCTCCTCTCGGATCGCCAGTTTCGTCAGGTAGAAAGCCCTTCGCCTCAATTTCGTACCTACATTGTTTGCTTCCTAGGGTTTTGCATCTATTAGATATATTGTATTTATTTGTATATCCATCTATTCCATCGTGCAGCGAGTCGGTGCCGTTGAGGTGTCAGTGGCAGTTGTCAGCTAACTCGGGGTCAAGCTCACGAGTACGGATCGATGCCAAGCCTCAAAAGTGTCAGTGGACAGTTGATCTTGTCAGCAGCAGTTTTTCTTGTCAGATCAGATGGCTCGTACAAAGAATGTTGGAGGTGGTCCAGGAGATGATGATCGGAGGCCCCCGCCTCGCCTGCCTGCAGATCCAAAAGGCAAGGCGACAAAGAAGATTGCATCCAAGAAAAGGAAGTACCCAGATGCAGAGACAGCTCGGGCAGCAGCAGTTGTAGAGGCCGCAGAGCATGCTGAGAGAGGAGGTGCTCGCAGTAGAGTGGTTATAGCAGATCAGCAGATTCCACTGGCGACTAGGGATGCACTTGAGGAGGCTGAGCGCCGTCATGGTGGTCCAGCTGGGACCGTCATGGTTGCAGGACGACGTCTTGTCATTGATGAGGGTCAGCCTCAGGGGGAGTCACAGCCGCATGCAGCGCCAGTAGAGCAGACTCAGGAGGGTGAGCAGGCACAGTAGGCCGTGGAGACCGAGCAGGCACCCCAGCCACAGCTACGCCGCTCTGGTCGTACTCATGTTCCAGTCTCACCGAGGCCGCCGACATAGCGGAGGGGATCTCGTCCACCGCCTAAACCATAGGGTCCGCCTTCAGTGGTACATCTTGACTTGAGGGCCGCCATGGCCAAGTATGTTCAGCAGCTGAGGTTTGTAGAGTTTGAGGTGTGGTTTCCTCCGAGGAGGGATGAGAGAGTAGCAGAGGGTTTCTACACGCCACTGCAGGAGGATTTCTATAATGCCTATCTAAACAATGGAGCAGTCTTCAGATCTTAGAGAGTCTGCAGCATAGAGGCTATAGTCGCAGCAGCTGGAGAGCACATTCGTCCCTATCTTGCATATCTGCCGGGGCTGACAGATTTGATAGGCCGGACATGATTATATGTACCTTCTTGGGTTCGACAGTTCTATGCTTCTCTGTTTATTGACCCGCATCACAGATATATTCACTTTGCATTCAGAGGCAGAGACTACAGGATGACGAGTCAAAGGGTCAGGGAGATACTGAGACTACAAGAGCAGCCTGTCAGGTTGCATGAGGTGTGTTATGGACAGCAGGAGCCTCCTAGTGTTATGGATAGCAGGAGCCTCCTAGCCGTCCTCATGGTGGTTTGGTGCCCCCTACAGATCTTGTGCGCCATTGCTTTAAGGAGCCCTTTGGTGAGGGGTCTAGGAGGAACCCCAGTGACCTTACTCCTACCTCTAGAGTGCTAGAGGCTATCATAAGGAGGACACTACTTCCCAGGATGGGATATAGAGAGGGCTTGACTCGCCTCCAGCTTTGGCTCCTCAACGCCCTGATGCAGCAGACAGTGTTTGATATTTGGGACCTCCTTCTATCAGAGATGGAGGATACTATTGCTGAGGGCTTCAAGGGTCGTAGGCAGCTTCCATATGCACATTGGATCACATTCCTTATTCTCAAGGCTATGCAAGTTAGGACACCAGAGATGGTTGCAGAGTACAGAGGTGCCACCACAGAGTTTCCAGCTTATAACATGGCACAGAGGATCAGGCACAGCACTTCTCAGGCACCCAGTCAGCCTCGCCATCGTCCAGATGTACCAGAGTCTGCAGCTCAGCAGGACGAGATTATTCAAGGGATAGCAGCTACTGAGGAGGAGCAGCTTGAGGCACAGCAGGAGGTGAGCGAGTCCAATGACAGTTTGGATGACGACTACCTACCTATTCCTCAGATGCCTCCATGCAGACATGACCATGAGGCCGGCAGTTCAAGCTCAGCTCCACCTGCACCGTAGACGGACCCCACTCTTATTGCTACTCTTGAGCGGATGCAACAGGATCAGGCACGATAGGCTCAGGAGACCGCTACCAACTTTGCACAGTTTCAGGCTCGTCAGGACGAGTTCCAGCGACAGCAGCAGGTCCTCCAGCAGCAGCAGCAGCAGATGCATCAGCAGCAGTTACTCATGCAGCAGCAGCTTATGGGATTTATGTAGCATGCAGTAACAACTCTTGGGGCCCCATAGTCACAGCTTTCACCCCAGCTTGCTCAGCCTGCCACCACTACGACGACTCCAGTAGTACAGCCTAGTCGGCTTCAGAGTCAGGGACATCCTCCAGCTCAGTTTGCTTCACCTACTGGACAGGTGTCCCAATGGTTAGCCTCACCAGTGGTAGCCCCGCAGTTCACACCATTTCAGACGGGCTTCACACCGGATCAGTCATCCTCGCTATTTGTGCCTAACATGTCAGTCTCCAGGAGTCTTGGAGCATCTTTCAGCGAGCTGACAGGGATGCCTACACCGCCACATATGCATGCCCCAGGTCCTTCTACAGCAGCTCCCATCGTCGTGACTACTTAGAGGCTCCCTTCTTCTGTCGCATCTTCTGATCCTACGACAGATATACCAGCAGCATCACAGGCAGCACCTGCCCCAGCTCAGACCTAGACCGCTTCAGCGACGCTTCCAGCCACAGAGGGTCAGTCAGTACAGAGCTCAGGATCCGATGATGATGGCGCCTAGTTTCAGCTTGCCCCTCGTACTTCAGCGCCCAACTCGTCCGCTGCAGCCCCACCGACCGACCCTTAGATTTTGGTGTTTGACGCCAAAGGGGGAGAGGGTTCGAGTATGTAGACTCAGGGGGAGCGATATTTAGGGGGAGCTAGTTATCTATTATTAGCTTATTATATACATTTGGAGTTTTATTTGTGTGATACACTATTACTATTATGCACTCGTGGTTTTAACTTCATGCATTAAACTATGTCTATGAGAGTGATATCCACGTGATTGTGATATATGACATGTGTGCTCTCTATTTTAGATTATTTATATGTCATATCACTTGTGTCATGCTCATTTGCTTTGCTTCCATGTTTATACTCCGATGCAAATGAGCTTTGTTACTTGTACTCATGCTTAATTCATATCTTTTGAGTACATTGTGTTAGCTTGGGTCACATAAGCTTGCCTAACTCTCTTGTTCTTATTGACAAAAGCTTATATGAACCAAGCATGTCAAAAACCTCACTCTTTCACATACTCGAGGTGATATTGTCATCAATTACCAAAAAGGGGGAGATTGAAAGCATCTAGGCCCCTAGTTGGGTTTCGGTGATAAATGACAATACAAGATTACTATGACTAACGTGTGTTTTGCAGAGGCAATTAAGTTAGGTCATAGTAATGGATATCAATTGGGCAATCATGGATGTCATGCCCCTACGATGGAAATCGTTTCGGTTTTCAAAGGATGGACGGCAAGGTTAAGGATGATTAGTTCTAAGTGTCGATTGGAGTTGGAGAGACACTTAGAGTAGTTTAAGACTTTGTTTTTTTTCCTTTGGCCGTATTATTAAGGGGGGTATGAACGGGTAGCTTGACCTAGATGAGTCTAGTGAGTTAGGTGTGGTGCACACTTGCTAAGTCTAGCTCTAGGTAGCTCCAACAAAGCCCTTAGATCCTATGGAGAAAACTTCATTCACATATGATCGTGAGTTGGAAGTGAATGGAGGGTCAAATACTGACCGGACGCTGGCTCCGGTGCGACTGGACGCTGGCCGCAGGGTCCGGTCAGTTCATTTGACTGAGGTGAACACGTCTGGTTTGACCGGACATTGGAGAGGTCAAGTGACCGGATGCTGAGGGCCAGCGTCCGGTCGACTCCAGTAAGGTTCCAAAGATGAAAATCAGCGACCGGACGCGTCCGGTCAGTACTGACCGGACCCTGGGGGTTCAGCGTCCGGTCGAGTACAGTAAGGTTCCAGTGATGGTTTAATGCGACCGGACGCGTCCGGTCAGTGGTGACCGGACCCTGCCAGCGTCCGGTCAACACTTAAACACTGGTGTACGGGTTGAACTGACCGGAGCGTCCGGTCACCCCGCAGAGACACATAACGGTTCGTTTTTCAGGCTGCCTTATAAATAGAAGCTCCACTCGTGTGTGGAGTCACTTTTGCTCATTCCAATAGCTGAGAAACACGTTTGTGAGTGTCAAGAAGAGCAAGGTCCTAGTGAGGTGATTGAGATTTGAGAATCCAAGAGAGTAGCATCATTAGTGAATCAAGAGTAGCAAAGTGTGCATCCACCATTCTCATTAGGCTTCGCGTGGTCAAGTGAGAGTTCGTGCTTGTTACCCTTGGTGATCGCCATCACCTAGACGGTTTGGTAGTGATTGGGAGCTTGGTGATCACCCGGCGGAGCTTGTGGGTGACCCAACTCAATTTGTGAGCGGTTGTGGGTGATTCAAGCGACGGAGTGTCGAAGAATCAACCCGTAGAGAGTACTTGATCCTTGCGCGGATTAAGGAGGAGCTACACCCTTGCGCGGGTGCTCCAACGAGGACTAGTGGGGAGTGGCGACTCTCCGATACCTCGGCAAAACATCGCCGCGTTCTTCTCTCTCTATTTACTTTGAGCATTTACTTTAAGCAATTCAATACTTGTCCTTACATTCATAGAATTGTCTTGCTAGAGTAAGTTTGGAACATATGTTGCAAGTCCTTTGTGCGTTCGATTAATAGAAATACTTTTCTAGGCACAAGGGGTTAATTGGGCTTACCGTAGGATTTAATTATTGAAAGAAAATTTAGAATTAGCCCAATTCACCCCTCCTCTTGGGCATCTTGATCCTTTTAGTTGCAATCATGAGAACGCACTGATACTTTGATTAATATATGATTTGTATATGATTAGCTTACTGGTCATAAGTGATCGCAGTTTAGCTCTTTACAAATCTCTGATTTGCATGGCAGCACCTAAGAGCAATTTAGAACTGATCTACTATATATGCTGGGTACTTGACTGCTGATGAGGATATTTTGGAATGTTAAATCACTAGGGATACCTTTACAGCCCATATCATAAATAGGTTGCGTTTGTTTTTTTGCAATCTTCTGTATGAAATGATATGTTTCAAAAAAAATGTACAACCTAGAAATCCACTGGGGAGGATGAAAATAGTTATTGGCATTCTGATTTCAATGTCTGTTCTATGCAGGTTTGGGGAGGATGAAAATAGTTATTGGCATTCTGATTTCAATGTCTGTTCTATGCAGGTTTGGGGAGGATGAAAATAGTTATTGGCATTCTGATTTCAATGTCTGTTCTATGCAGGTTCTCTTCTTTGTCTCATGCTGCATCTCTTGTACGACATTGGCATTAGGTGACCAGCACTCAGTGATTTTTGAAGCAGTCAATCTGATTCAGGTGATTAGGTGATGTCACCGTGCACTGTTTCATAGATACCCCATAGTTTTCATAAGTCTGTTTATGGTACTGTGCATGACCTGAGTTTGTCCTCTTCAAACTAGGCTGCTGCTATTTATACCCAAAAAAATTGGTACTGATTACTTATAGTATAGATTAGACAAGACTGAAATGATAGTTTGATCGATCTTCTGATTTTTTTTCGTTCATGAATTATTATCATGCATGGTCAAACGTTGTTACTTAATGGGACATGTCTTTGCAACTCTGTGAGCCCTACTAATGTGCCGATGTATACATATAGCATTGAGATTTTGCAAGCCATTTTTGAACAAGCAACGTTATTAACTCATTATCCCATTACTTTTATGTATGCAGAGTTACAGCTACCACCGCTACTGCTCTTGGAAGTCAGATTATCATGCACAAGTAGTCTGCACGCCTGTTTGTATGCAATCTCAGTGTCACACAATCACAAGCGGGTCTCTCAAGGCTCTATTTTTCTTGGTACTTTACGCTGGTGTATAGTTTCATTTGCTGTAGCCTGTAGGCATAAAAAAATCAGAGTTGAGATAAATCAGTAGAGTTGGTGAGTCTGCGATGCCGTTGTCACACCCAATTTTAAGGATAAAATTGAATGCATAAAACTCATATGTGTCCAGGGATCAGTTACACACATAAGTCGATAAATTTCAAAAGTATCATCACGGTGTATCTTACATCACGATTAATACCATAACATAGTCTTACACAACACAGCGGAAGATAAAAAGACAGCTCTCTCGTGGAAGCTCCAACACAGGGACGGTCGACTGGTTGATCATAAGCCTAAAAGTCCTCTGGATACTCCTCATATCCGTTGATATCTGTTACCCATTCGGGATTTTTATCCAAATATTGAAAATAAACAAGCGTAAGTACTTTCTGTACATAACAAGATAACATGGGGTTATGAAAGCTCAAAAAGGATGACTCTAGTTCACTGCAGTTAGCCCTTTTAGTAGGTCAATATTTTATCACCAACTATTATCAAGTTATGCTTAAGCCCCAATTAAACCCACGTGATCAGATATCGGAATCAATTGTATCATATTATCATCATAGAACATCATAAATGAACAACAATAAATAACCAATTATTCTGTGAGTTTTTCGGGCCGCTCGTGACCGTGAGCACAACTGTTATAACAGTTTGTAACCCTCTACAGAGGTTGTGCACATTCACCGTGAGTCGTGATTTCCACATGCTCGGGTTAATTACTCCCATAACACTGCCAAGGTGAGCGGTCGAGGTACACTATGAAGCCATTTCACAGGTTTCTCTAACAAGTTAAGGCCGCTAGATTTCCTCGGCAGGCAAATGTAGGAACCCCCTTTCCTATGGCATAGATCCTTCGTGGCTATACACATAAGAACATGGGCAGTCCTATACCCAACGTGGCAAGCCCCTTTTGCGCCATAAATGTAACCTCTAACAAGCTAGAAAAGGTCCTATTACTGAGCTAAAGTCAGAGCCATGTGATCCTCACGGTTGCACTGTCAGTCCCAGCTTTTGCCGATAGATAAGTCCTTATGGAGGGCCGAGAGCATCATGATCGAAAGTCATTTGCTCCTTCGCCCTATAATTCAGTTGTTTAAAAACAAATTTTACCTTTTCGTTCCATAGAACCATTATTCATTATTTGGATCATGTACAGTTACATTGAGCGCTAGCAAACTACCCATATGCATATAACCCATAGGAGAATAAGGAACAGGATAATCAAACACTAGGATGTCCTTACGGGTATCAAAATTAGACACATGCAAATGAGTAATTAATAAATGGTGAATATGACATTAAGGTAGATCCCATGCTATACTTGCCTTGGTTAACAAACTCCTGCTGGTCGTCAAAGAACTCTTGGTCACCAATGTTCTCCTCACCGTCTGAACACGACCAACACGGCAACATACAACATTTCAGGAACATTCATGCAAAGCAAACAATCCTATAGTTAGAACAGTACACCAGCAGTATAGAAAACAAATTAAAATGTTTATGAAAAGAATCTATGTCTCGCTACGATCATGTCAACGCGAAGTTCACAAAAATCGGAGCTAAAATGCGAAAGTTATGATTTATACAATATTTCCTATAGCAAATTAATTAAGTAAACCTAACCATGAAATTTAAAAGTTGCAAACTTGGTTAATAGTGGTATTAACATGTAGATTATGCAATTACGAAACTAACGCAATTTGATTGGGTCGATTCGGAGCTAAAACGAAGTTTTTATGAGCAAAACAAATCCAATGGCATTTCTGTAACTAGTATGAACTATTTTTGGATTTAAATCAAATATGTGATTTTTAAATCGGCCGAGGACTACGGGTTCAAAATCGCAAAACTTGGGGGTCACTTTAGCAAAAGGACCCGCGAAGGGGTATCGGCCATCGATGGCCGTTGATCAAGCATTGGATGGTTCGGATTAGATCTGGGGGGAGAGAGAGAAAGGTGGCGGCCACGGCAGGGCACCATGGCCGGCGGCAAGAATCTCGCCGGTGAGCGGGAAACTCGGACTATGGGCCATGGTTCGACGAACCGAGGGCACCGGGGAAGAGAGGGGGTGCACGCGACCTCTCCCAGGCTGAGATTGCGGACGGAGGACACGGCCAACAGGGTGGTCGCCATGGCCAGTGGCGGGAAGGTCCTCGGTGCACGCGGCTAGGGCCCTAGAGGCCATGAAACTCGAAAATAATGGCACGGGGAGAAAGAGGGGAGCAAGGGGGTCTCACCACGGAGGAAAACAAGGACGGAGATGGCTTGGGGATGACGGACCACGCGGGGGGGGGGGGGGGGGGACGGCGGACCTCGGCGCTGCGGTTGCGACTACCTCGTGCATGGGCGAATGTGAAAGAGGAGCGGCGGAGACAGCAGGGAGGGCGGCGACGGCTCGGCTCTGCTTTATAGAGGCCGGGCGCGGGGGAGGGACGCTCCCACAACACGAGAAGTGGGCGCGGAGGCGGTTGCGGCTTGACTGGCGTGGGGCGTGAAAGGTTGGGGACGGCGCCGACGCGTGGGCCCTAGCTGTCAGCGGGGAGGGAAGGAGGGAGGGAGCGGCGGCAACAGCTCCGCCCAAGCTAGGCTGGCCCAGGAAGGAAACAGGAGGAGGGGAGGGGGAAGGCGAGCGGGCCGGCTCGGGGAGTTGGGCCAGCAGGCCAAAATTGAGGAAGGGAGGGGGAGAAAAGAAGAAAGACTTTTTCTTTTTTATTTTCTAGAGTTTTAGCAAACCATTTTCAAATTGATTTTGTATTCAATTCAAATTTGATCAAAACCAATCATTACAAAAATGAAAGTGCAGCAGCATGTATGTGTCAAGAGGTTACTAACCTTATATTTGATTTTAATTTCACAAAATTTATTAATTTCCTATATTTGAATGCACATATAATAATATAAATAAATCAAATTTAACTATTTTTATAGAATGAAATTTTTAGGGTGTTACAATTCTACCCCCCTTAAGATGAATCTTGTCCTTGAGATTCGGATGATTGCTTACTCAAATAGTTGGGGATAAGACTTTCGCAAATCCTCTTCTCTTTCCCAAGTAGCCCCATCCTCTGTATACCGATTCCACTGTACCTTGCATATCTTTATAACTCAGCTCCTTGTAAATCTTTCTGCCGTCTGTAAGATCTTTATCGGATACTCTTCATATGTGAGATCTTCCTTAACAGCAAGTTCTTCTAAAGGAATCTGCTCTTCTGGTACTCGCAAACACTTCTTTAATTGAGAAACATGAAACACATCGTGCACACCTGATAAACTCTCAGGCAGTTCTAACTGATAGGCTACTTCTCCACGTCTCTCTAGGATCTTGAAAGGTCCAATATACCTCGGTGCCAACTTTCCTTTCATATTGAATCTTTTCACACTTCTCATTGGTGACACCTTCAGGTACACATAATCTCCAACTTCGAAAGTCAGCTCTCTTCTGCGAGTATCAGTGTAACTCTTCTGTTGGGACTGAGCCACTCTCAAGTTGTCTCTAATCATTCTCACTTGTTCTTCTACATCTCTAAGGACACCGGGTCCAAACACTTGAGTTTCACCAGTCTGATTCCAGAACAAAGGCGTTCTACATTTACGCCCATACAGTGCCTCAAAAGGTGACATCTTGAGACTCTTTTGATAACTGTTGTTGTACGAGAACTCAGCATATGGCAGACTCTTATCCCAGCTTGTACCATATTGTAGTGCACAAGCTCTCAACATATCTTCCAAAATCTGGTTGATCCTTTCAGTCTGTCCATTAGTTTGTGGGTGGTAAGCAGAACTAAAATTCAACTTTGTCCCCAAAGATCTATGTACTTTCTGCCAGAATTGCGATGTAAACTGAGTGCCTCTATCAGACACAATTTTCTTGGGAACACCATGTAAGCACACTATCCTTTCCATGTATAACTCTGCTAGCCTTGCACCTGTATAGGTAGTCTTGACTAGTAAAAAGTGAGCAACCTTCGTGAGTCGATCCTCTATTACCCATATTGAATCATAACCTCTTTGAGTGCGGGGCAAACCTACGATAAAATCCATATCAACTTCTTCCCATTTCCATTCAGGAATCTTCATTGGTTGTAGCAACCCTGCAGGTCTTTGATGCTCAGCTTTCACTCTTTGACAAGTGTCACACAAAGCCACATACTCTGGCGCATCTCTCTTCAAACCATACCACCAATACTTCTCTTTAAGATCCAAATACATCTTGGTACTTCTAGGATGTATAGAATACGTAGACTCATGTGCCTCTTGCAGAACTGCGTCACGGATAGCCTTCACTTCAGGTACACATATCCTTTTTCTGAACCAAAGAGTACCATTCTCATCCATTCTGAATCTTGGTGCCTTTCCAAGCACTATATTCTCCGCTATCTCCTTAAGTTTTTCATCCTCCAGTTGACCTTTGCGTATTTCTTGCTCCAGAGTAGGCTCTATCACCAATTCCATTGCATTAGTGACGAAGCTCAAGTTGAGATGCTCCATTTCAGCACACAACTCTGCTGGCAAAAATGTCATCCAAAACCCATTGGCATAACTCTTCCTGCTAACTCCATCAGCTACGACATTTGCTTTTCCTGGATGATAATGCACTTCCAAATCATAGTCTTTGATCAATTCTAACCAACGATGTTGTCTCAGATTCAGATCTGATTGGGTAAAGATATACTTCAAACTCTTGTGATCTGTATAGATATCACTCTTATGCCCAATTAGATAATGTCTCTAGATTTTCAAAGCATGAACCACAACTGCCAATTGCAAGTCATGAGTAGGGTAGTTCAACTCATGTTTTCTCAATTGTCTAGATGCATATGCCACCACTCTTCCTTCTTGCATAAGCACACATCCAATGCCCAAATCAGATGCATCACAATATATAGAGAAGTTCTTGCTTAAGTCGGGAAAAATCAATACTAGAGCTGTAGTCAATCTCTTCTTCAGCTCATCAAAGTTTGCCTGATATTTATCAGACCATACAAATTTAGCATTCTTTTCCAATAGAGTTGTCATAGGCTTAGCAAGCTTGGAAAACCTTCAATGAACCTCCTGTAGTATCCAGCCAATCCCAAAAAGCTACGAATCTCACTTATATTGGTTGGTGGTTTCCAATTCAATACATCTTGCACTTTGCCTGGATCCACTGCTATTCCACCATTGGAGACAACATGACCTAGAAAAGAGACCTCCTTCAACCAAAACTTACACTTGCTCCGCTTAGCGTACAACTTATGTTCTCTAAGCTTTTGCAAGACCAACCTTATATGTTCAGCATGTTCTTCTTCAGTTTTGGAGAATATCAGTATGTCATCAATGAATACCACCACAAATTTATCAAGAAACTCCATGAACACCTTATTCATCAGATACATAAAGTATGCAGGTGCATTGGTCAATCCAAATGACATAACGGTATACTCGTACAAGCCATACCGTGTAGTGAATGTTGTCTTGGGTATGTCCGAGTTTTGAATCCTTAGCTGATGGTAACCTGAGCGAAGATCAATCTTGGAGAACACATAGGCTCCTCTCAACTGATCAAACAAATCATCAATCCTAGGCAAAGGGTATTTATTCTTGATAGTAACCTCATTAAGTGAACGGTAATCCACACACATCCGTTGGGTACCATCCTTCTTATCCACAAAGATCATAGGTGCCCCCATGGGGAAGAACAGGGGCGTATGAAACATTTTTCTTGCAACTCTTTTAGTTGTTTCTTAAGCTCTTCTAATTCATTAACCCTCATTCTATATGGACATTTAGCTATTGGTGCAGTTCTAGGTAATAATTCAATAATAAATTCAATGTCACGGTCAGGTGGCATACCTAGCAAGTCATTAGGGAAGACATCCGTGAACTCCTCCACAACATGATCTTGTTTATTAGCATCACCATCCAACTGGTTCACAGTGGTTGTTGGCTGAGTTTGCACTACCACTTCTACATAGATTCTATCTCCATTAGATGATGTCACAACAACAGACCTCTCTTGGCACTGAATCACTGCCCGGTGTTGTTTCATCCAATCTATACCTAGAATAAGATCAATTCCCGCTGTTCTCAACACAATAGGTTTTACTTTGAAGTCTACCCCCTTAAGGAAATGCTAGCTGAGGGACTCTAATAAGAAGCTGACATATGACCTCCTGGTGAATTTACTAGTATAGGGTTTTTCATGGCACATAAAGGTATGCTATGCATTCTAACAAAAGCTTAGAAAATAAATGAATGCGAAGCACCTAAATCAAAAAGTACTATAGCAGAGATAGAGTTGACACTAAATGTACCCAACATGACCTCAGGCGTCTCCTGAGCTGCATCAGATGACACATAGATCACTTTTGCAGTGTGAGGTGGTCGGGCGTTGAACTTTGGATTGCCATTCTAGTTCTGAGGAGCTTGCTGGTTCTGCTTCTTTAGACACTGATGAGCATAGTGACCTACTTCTCCACAGTGGTAGCATGCATTGGGGTTATTGGGTGCACCACTCTTCATAGGAGCATTGCTGGACATTCCCTAGCGTGATGTCGGATTACTGGTCTGTTGCTGGGGACGCTGATTACCAAACTATTGCTGGTACTAAGGGCATTGTTGGAACTGGTTACGCTGAGGATACTGACCACGGTTTCCCTAGTTAGATGGTCCTTGATTCCTCTGCTGAAAACCCTGCTTGGGATAAGCACGCGGGCGGGTGTTGCTTCCATAAGCTTGCCCTTGAAGCCTCCTCTTCTTGGCTTCCATCTCTTTGCGCTTATCATCAATCAAAATAGTGCGGTTTACCAAGGACTGAAAGTTAGGGTATGTGTTGGACATAAGTTGGAGTTGCAGACAATCATAAAGTCCCTTGAGGAAGCGGCGTTGCTACTCCTTATCCTCAGCTACATCATTTGGAGCATAGCATGATAGTTGAGCAAACTTGTCACGATACTCCACCATAGACATGGATCCCTGCTTAAGAGACCTGAATTCCTCCTGCTTCAATTCCACTAGTCCATCGGGAATATGATATGACTGGAAATTGTCCTTGAATTCCTGCCAGGTGATAATAGGAGCGTCATTGGGGCGTCCATACTGGAAAGAATCCCACCAATCCTGAGCTGCTCCCTAGAGTTGACCAGAAGCATACAACACCTTCTCAAGATCATTGCATTGTGCTATGTTAAGTTACTTTTCCACAGCACGCAACCAATCATCTGCCTCCAAGGGATCTGAGGCATGGGTGAACACCGGAGGGTGACCCTTCATGAATTCTCCATGCTTGTCTCTAACCTGAACAGGCGGTGGTCCTCTTGCAGGTTCGTTATCCAAGCGTTGCATCATGGCTTGCATCAACTGTGCTTGCATTCCCATCAATTGCTCCATAGTTACTGGTGGCGGTGGCGGTGGATTCATGGGAGCACCACGACCACGACCATGGCCTCTGCCTCTTCCTCCTCTTGCGGCCATCTATTTTCCAAACAAATGCGCAATATTTTAGAGATTTCTAAATTATAGAGAACTTATAAAAGATAAGGAACAACGCTGAGAATTTTCTGGACAAGACTCAATTACAGCAGTTCAGTAAATCTGTCATAACTGAAGTTTCAGAGACCCAACAGAGGCGTACCAAGAACAGTTAGAAAGCTTAGGAGGTCAGCTACAACTTTTATTTAGGACACTTTTACAGATTCAGATATATACATGGTCAAAAATAGAACTAAACCGAATCTATTCTGGGTTCCAGTCTGAGCAGAAACATCAACTTGTGACAGCTAGATCTCACAAACCTGAACAACTATCAACGTGATTCTAGAGACATTTGAAAGATACAGAAGTCTAGATATCTCCACAAAAATTTCAGAATTTTTGGCAGCCCAGATCTCAAGATACAAGATAAAGAACACAAGTTGCTCCAGAAAACAGCACAGCAGAGATATGATAAAGCAACCCATCTGCATTAAGACCATCATCTAAACTTAAGGTTCAAACCTATGGAATTTGTGGACATGCCCACAAACCTCCAGCAATCAAATAAACTCCAAATCATCCAAGTTCACAATTAAAAACATCTAATCACTAAAGTTCACAAGACAAAACAAGACTAGACATGACACACGAACTAACAACGTCGTAGCTTTAAACAAGGTACCTAACACCTATGGGGCGGTGTCAACCATGGTGAATGACCAGGGCTTCTTCTTGTAGATCGGTGGCAGCCCAAGTTGAGCACGCAGCTCGTCAACTTGCTTCTAGAGACGCCTCTCGGCCCTCTACGAAGCACGCAGCTCTCCCTTGACTTCTTCATCTACCCCCTGCATGGCATGGACATGTTGCACTATTGCTTCTAGGGTTGGATCACTTTCTGGTGGTGCCAGGACCTGCCAATAACCCTCATGATCATTGCGAGAAAGGAACCTAAAACGATCCTCCTTCATGGCCTCAAAACGACGGCCATGGTAGTAGATGTAGGCGTTCTGTGCTACATCTTCTATGCCATCCAATGCATACGCCCGTCTGGCAGTGGCACTGTGGACAGTCTCCACCTCATGTGCATTCTTTATGCCATTCCAGGTGGTGACAACCAACTCTACCTTCCAAAAAGTTGCCTCCAAAGGGTGCTGGTACTCTGCACAGTGATAGTTGATGGAGGCGTGCAGGTCAGTGTAGTAGTCATCCAGCACCTGGGTAAGGAGGGTATGGTAGTGGGCCGTCTCCAGGGCTTGCTTGAAGTAGTACTTGCACGTCCAGCCCATCTCCTCATCCACCACAGGGACAGCTGGGGGTGGCATAGGCGTAGGTGAAGTAGCTGATGACTCCATCGGGGTAGCTGCAACAGCACAGACCAGTGCAACGGCTGGAGTAGGAGTAGGTGCTGGTGCAGGAGTCGGGGTAGCCATCCACTCCTCATCATCGGAGATGACCGCAATCTCCTTCTCCACCTGTGGAGCACGGGGGGTGAACATGGCACGGTAGCCTGCAGTGCTGAGGCGTGCGGTCTTCGGGTTACGAGACATCTAAAGATTTAGAGTAAGATAGAATTAGAATCAACAATTTTATATAATAGATTAAGGTACGGAAAAGCATAAATATTTTAATAAAATAACAAGAATGGGACAGTAAGCATGAAACCAGTGGAGCAAAGATGCTAAAACGACCATCTCTAACTAGGTTTGCGTCCTACAGTCAACACGACTCTAATACCAATTTGTCACACCCAATTTTAAGGATAAAATCGAATGCATAAAACTCATATGTGCCCAGGGATCAGTCACACACATAAGTCGACAAATTTCAAAAGTATCATCATGGTGTATCTTACATCACGATTAATACCATAACATAGTCTTACACAACACAGCGGAAGATAAAAAGACACCTCTCTCGTGGAAGCTCCAACACAGGGACGGTCGACTGGTTGACCACAAGCCTAAAAGTCCTTTGGATACTCCTCATATCCATTGACATCAGTTACCCATCCGGGATTTTTATTCAAATATTGAAAATAAACAAGCGTAAGTACTTTCCGTACTTAACAAGATAACATGGTGTTATGAAAGCTCAAAAAGGATGACTCTGGTTTACTGCAGTTAGCCCTTTTAGTAGGTCAATATTTTATCATCAACTATTATCAAGTTATGCTTAAGCCCCAATTAAACCCACGTGATCAGATATCGAAATCAATTGTATCATATTATCATCATAGAACATCATAAATGAACAACAATAAATAACCAGTTATTCTGTGAGTTTTCCAGGCTGCTCGTGACCGTGAGCACGGCTGTTATAACAGTTTGTAACCCTCTGCAGAGGTTGTGCACATTCACCGTGAGTCATGATTCTCACATGCTCGGGTTAATTACTCCCATAACACTACCAAGGTGAGCGGGTGGGGTACACTATGAAGCCATTTCATAGGTTTCTCTAACAAGTTAGGGCCGCTAGGTTTCCTCGGCAGGCAGATGTAGGAACCCCCCTTTCCTATGGCATAGATCCTTCGCGGCTATACACATAAGAACAGGGGCAGTCCTATACCCAACGTGGCAAGCCCCTTTTGTGCCATAAAGGTAACCTCTAACAAGCTAGAAAATGTCCTATTACTGAGCTAAAGTCAGAGCCATATGACCCTCACGGTTGCACTGTCAGTCCCAGCTTTTGCCGACAGATAAGTTCTTATGGAGGGCCGAGAGCATCATGATCGAAAGTCATTTGCTCCTTCGCCCTATAATTCAGTTGTTTAAAAACAAATTTTACCTTTTTGTTCCATAGAACCATTATTCATTATTCGGATCATGTACAGTTACATTGAGCGCTAGCAGACTACCCATATGCATATAACCCATAGGAGAACAAGGAACAGGATAATCAAACACTAGGGTGTCCTTACGGGTATCAAAATTAGACACATGCAAATGAGTAATTAATAAATGGTGAATAGGACATCAAGGTAGATCCCATGCTATACTTGCCTTAGTTAACAAACTCTTGCTAGTCCTGCTAGTCATCAAAGAACTCTTGGTCACCAACGTTCTCCTCACAGTCTAAACATGACCAACACGGCAACAAACAATATTTCAGGAACATTCATGCAAAGCAAACAATCCTATAGTTAGAATAGTACACCAGTAGTACAGAAAACAAATTAAAATGTTTATAAAAAAAATCTATGTCTCGCTACAATCACATCAACGCGAAGTTCACGAAAATCGGAGCTAAAACATGAAAGTTATGATTTATACAAGATTTCCTATAGCAAATTAATTAAGTAAACCTAACCATGAAATTTAAAAGTTGCAAACTTGGTTAACAGTGGTATTAACACGTAGATTATGCAATTATGAAACTAACACAATTTGAACGGGTCGATTCGGAGCTAAAACAAAGTTTTTATGAGAAAAACAAATCCAGTGGCATTTCTATAATTAGTATGAACTATTTTTGGATTTAAATCAAATCTGTGATTTTTAAATCGACCGAGGACTGCGGGTCCAAAATCGCAAAACCTGGGGGT
Source organism: Miscanthus floridulus (assembly GCF_019320115.1). Classification (NCBI taxonomy): domain Eukaryota; kingdom Viridiplantae; phylum Streptophyta; class Magnoliopsida; order Poales; family Poaceae; genus Miscanthus; species Miscanthus floridulus. The sequence continues at coordinate 141,349,019 of NC_089587.1, read as the reverse complement.
CTCTTTAGCAAAAAGGACCCGGGAAGGGGTATCGGCCATCAGTGGCCGTTGATCAAGCATTAGACGGTTTGGATTAGATCTGGGGGGAGAGAGAGAAAGGTGGCGGCCGGAACAGTGGCAGCCGCAGCGGGGCACCATGGCTGGCGGCAAGAATCTCGCCGGCGAGCGGGAAACTCGGCCTACGGGCCACGGTTCGACGAACTGAGGGCACCGGGGAAGAGAGGGGGTACACACGACCTCGCCTAGGCCAAGATTGTGGCCGGAGGACACGGCCAGCGGGGTGGTCGCCTTGGCCGACGGCGGGAAGGTCCCCTGCGCACGCGGCTAGGGCCCTAGAGGCCATGAAACTCGAAAATAACAGCACGGGGAGAAAGAGGGGGAGCAAGGGGGTCTCACCGCGGAGGAAAACGACGACGGAGACGGCTCAGGGACGACGGACCGTGCGGGGGGCGGACAGCGGACCTCGACGCTGTGGTTGCGGCTTCCTCGTGCACGGGCGAACGCGAAAGAGGAGCGGGGGAGACATTAGGGAGGGCGGCGACGACTCAGCTCCATTTTATAGAGGCCGAGCGCGGGGGAGGGACGCTCCCACGACGCGGGAAGTGGGAGCGGAGGCGGTTGCAGCTTGACTGGCGTGGGGCGCGGAAGGTTGGGGACGGTGCCGACGCGTGGGCCCTGGCTGTCAGCAGGGAGGGAAGGAGGGAGGGAGCTGTAACACCCTAGGTGTTAGCCTTGCATAACTTGACTTGCATAGCATGAGCATGATCATCAAGCATTCATAAACAAGCATTTACAATTGAAACATTGGATTGAAACATATGCAACAACATGTAGCAACACCTAGGTTAGCAAATAGGACATTGTTCATGAAGGTCACCTTTCGTGAACCAACACTTAAGATTTCATGTGATTAAGCTAGATAGCACTATGTGTGACTAATACATGAAATGATTGTATGACCTTGCAATTTGCTTAAACATGTTTAGAGTATCATTATGAACAACTTTGATATTCATGGTTAGGGGTAAATAGGTCATTAAGCCATAGTTTGAAGTGTATCATCATTTGAATGTGACATGTTTGACCAAGTTTGAACTAGGTGCTAGGGACCTTGCATGGAGGAGGTCATTAAAGCAAAGTTGTAGTGTTTGGCAAGGGGAACAACTTTTATTTTTGGGTCATTGACTGATTTAGCTCCTAACATGCTTGAAATTAGATCACAAGAATCAGCAAAACCAACATGTCAACACTTAGCAATTTTTTCTAAGTCCTTGTTAATTGAACAGCCTGACAAGCTGACCTTCAAGATGATCTAACTCGATTTCGGTTGCGAATTAGAACATGATTCCTTAACAAGAGTTGGAGCTAGTACATAGGGCTATGATTGTTGTTAAGATCTTTTACACTTTGGAGCTTCGGTTTAGTAGATAATTCATCGTCAAAACACATCGTCAGGCACTGCATCGCGTCACTGAATGAACTGAACGGGCGATTCAGTGGCCGACCACCGGCAGGCTTCGCACGCCACGTGGAGCCAGTGGCTGGCCGCGCGTCGCTGGTGCCCTGCCCAGCGCGGCAAAGGCAGGCCAGCGCGCGCGTTAACACCCCAGCAATCGCCCGCACTGCCCAGAGCACGCCATTCACCTCGCCTCGGCGTCCTCCCTTGCCCACAGCGAAGCCGAGTTCTTTCCGCCTCCGCCGTCGCCATCTACAGCGCTCACCTCCGCTCTAGTGGCCAATCAGTCAAGCTAGCAACTCTGCCTCAACCTTCTCCACTGTCTCCACCTTGCTGCGCCCTCATTTGTGCCCTAGGTGAGCCGCTACTCGCTTTGCGCCGTCGCCGGAACGCTCTCACCGGAGTGCCGCCATGGCCGCTGTCGTGGCCGTACCTCATCGGAGTACCTCCTGCCGCCTAGGTTGCTTAGTCATAGTCACATGGTGCTATTGCGCCCTTCGCCGTGGCCGGAGATGGCCGGCACCCCGCAGCGCAGCGTCGCCGTGCCGCCATCACCGACGACGAGCATGCTCCACCCACCCTCCACTGCCACCACCTAGGTCGCTCGACGCGCGCTGCTCAGTAGAACGTGTTGTGAAGACGTCACCGCCGGCAACCTCGCCATCGGCGAGCACTGGCCGCGCCAGTAGCGTAGCGCCGCCTGCTCTGTTCTCGTTTCACTAACGCGTGGGGTCCTCTGTCAGCGGGTCCCACCGGTCAGCGACAGTAGTAATGAGGGATAGTTCATTTAAATCCTAATTTCATGTGTTTTGTGATTTTTAGATCTTCAGTTTGGTAGCTTCAAAAATTATGAAATAAATTTGGTAGTGTTCCTTAGGAAGTGTAGTATTTAGGAAAAATATAGTATTGACACTTACAGTAGAAATTTTGGAAGATTTAAATGGAGATTTGAAATGTATTTTTGAATGCATACAAACTTGTTTATTTTATATCTAGAGTTCCTGTGCTCCAAAAATTATGAAATTTTTGTGGTAAGCTATTCTTGACATGTAAGGGCTCTGGTAAAATTTTTAGGATCAGTGCAGGCATAGATTTGTAGTTATAGATTTTTCTTTTATAAATAGATAATCCTTGTATGAATTTTTATAAATTATTTAGGAATCCAATATTCATGAAATTTGTTGGAGGTTATCCTAGTACGAGAAGGATGCTAAGAAAAATAGGAAATCTGTTGCTTGACACTTTTCACTAGGGTTTTCTATTTTTGCTATTTTAAGCCTTTCTGCCTTGTCTTTTTTGTATAGAATGTTTTACTGTATAAAATGGCATGAAACTTTTGCAGTAGTCTTTTGGTAACATTAGTAAGACACTGTAAATTTTTGAGAATTTATGAAGTACATCTAGTATAGGTTTATTATTTAACCTAAGTATCTAAGTAAAATAATAAAGGCATTTAAAGAAATAGTTTGGGCTTCACCATTATATTTTCTTCAGTGTATTTGGTATATGCTTAAACTATTGGTAGACTTTGTGTTGTCAAACTTTGAATGATTACATGAAGTAGAAGTATTGTTACTTTGTAATGCGAATTGGAAGGATTCCGGACAGATTCGGGAGTTTGATAAGTTGCATGATATAAATGATATTTACTGTAAAAATGGTTAATAACAAAGTTGTAGATAACTTCATCATATGTCTTGCGTTAAAATTTTAGGACCATAGGTCAAACGGTTTAGGAGTTACAGCTGTTTAAAGTTAGCTTTTCTGAATTTCTTGCTCTCTGGAATTTCTGGACAGCGCTGATATGATTGTCTGTTTTGACTAAGATAAGTTGTGAATTAGCTTTTATGAGTTAAATAAGAGTTGTAGATAATTTTATAAGCTTTCCAGAAAGTCCAGGATCACTACATTTGGATAATTAGAACTCCAGTTGTGAGTAAAATAAGTAGCTGCTGTTTGTGAAATGGTTGATGAATTGTTAAAGTAGTTAATTGCATAATCAAGAAGAGATATGCACCTACTCAGTAGAACATGATGCACTTGTTAACATATATGCATTCGCAATATCTTATGCCATATTCATGCATCTAGGATCGGAGGAAGAGATAACGTTGTTGAAATTCGACGAGGTAGAGGAAGGGGACCAACAGGTGAATCCTCAAGTCGCAGCTCCCGAAGGCGTGGAGCAGAATCCTGAAGAGCTTCCGGAGTGTCCTGACCACCGCCCCACTTGCTTTCTGCGAGGCAAGCCCTAGAGCATTTTAAGTCTCCCAGTATTTTACAAATGATTACTTAAGTACTTATGATTGATGCATTAGGTTATAAGAGTTGAATGGAATCACTTGATGCATATAAATTCCTTATCCAGACATTACACCTTTAACCGGTATAGGTCCAGGATCGAATATATGCTTAGCCATGCTTAGACCGGTAGAAGTCGGGTGATTTCCTGTCACCTGCGAGATATAGGTGGATACCGGAGCACGGTTGGCTATATTTGCTATCGTGAAAAAGAACCATGGGGTAATAGAAATGGAGACCGGGTGGGATGTCGATAGAGAAGCAACAAGACATGGAGGTCTTGGATGTGGATCTATCTCCGTCTATGTCAATTAAGGACCGTACCGTTGTTGACGCTTCTGACAAGATTGAACGCATGCCTATCACTTAGCTGGCCGGATAACTCGTTCCGACCGCGAAGCCGAGTAGCTCAACTCAGGTCAAGACCCGTTCTGTTGTGCGCTCCTTGCGGGGGGCGATCAGACTGAGCCCAAGGGCAGGCTAGGCCTAAACGTCCTGGCATCTGGTGTCCTAGATTGTGCGGCGCGGTATGGACCCGCGAAATGTGTACCTGAGTTGTACCAAAGGTGACCTTAGGCTACCTTCGCGCGGTATGCCTGGGTTTGTGTTAGGAATAAATTCCCAGCTGGTTGAAATCGATTCGAATCGCCGTCTCTCCTGGATAGTGAGAAACTTGGCTAGTCCCAACATCGTAGTAACTGTGCTATGGAACATGATGGTTCGAATGAATATGAAATTACAATACCTGCTATGGTTACTATTGTATGCTTTTAAATTGATATACCACATGTTTGGCACAAGATAGTTGCTAATCTAGAGATGGATAGTTATAATTAACTTGATAAAGGAATCATAATTGTACAACTAAGTCAATTACTTTTATGCAAAATGTTGTCGAGCTATCTCCACTTATACAGCCTTGCATAATCCTTGGAGTTATTTTATTTCTGGTTTATGACAGGTAAGTCTAGCTGAGTACCTTCTCGTACTCAGGGTTCTATTTTCCCATTGTTGCAGATAGCACTGTGTATCATGGTTATTGCAAGAGTTGCTTCTATCCCGTCGTGGATGAGGAGTAAGCCTTGGGCATGCTTCTTTATTAATCCCTATCTTTGCTTTTGTGGACCGTGATCCTACTTGGCACTGTATCAAACTATGTTGAAAACTTTACTTTCAAACTTAATTTGCTTCTGCTTTTATCTATCAAACTCGGTTTGTAATAACTTTTGTTCGTACTCTGATGATGGAAATATATCTGTGAACTTTATGTATTATGTGGCATGTATGTTGAATCATGTACGATCTTGGTTGTTGTAAATCGTTTATCGAGACCCGTCGTGGTACTCGATGGACTACCGGGTTTATATGGGTTCAAGTATGACAGTGCGACCGCTTACGGGCTGCCATTGTACTTGTACTCTTATAAATTGGTCGGTTCTGCGATAGGAGCGGCGGCAACGGTTCCGCCCGAGCTGGGCCGGCCTAGGAAGGAAATAGGAGGAGGGGAGGGGGAAGGCGTGCGGGCCGGCTCGGGGAGTTGGGCCAGCAGGCCAGAATTGAGGAAGGGAGGGGGAGAAAAGAAGAAAGCCTTTTTCTTTTTTATTTTCTAGAGTTTTAGCAAACCATTTTTGAATTGATTTTGTATTCAATTCAAATTTGATCAAAACCAATCATTACAAAAATAAAAAGTGCAGCAGCATGTATGTGTCAAGAGGTTACTAACCTTATATTTGATTTTAATTTCACAAAATTTATTAATTTCCTATATTTGAATGCACGCATAATAACATAAATAAATCAAATTTAACTATTTTTAAAGAATGAAATTTTTAGGGTGTTACAGCCGTGCTCTGTGTTAATTTCACGAACTTTGCTTTTTGAATTAAATATCACTTTAACGGCCATATTTAATTTTACAGTATTATTATCTTATCATGCGATTCGTGTATTTTTTAGTATAAAAGTTTAGTTGTCCCGTAGCAATCTTTAATTTAACAAGTTTAGGAGTCCAAAAATCAGGTTTTACAAGTACACAGACCTACTTGAGAACACGTTTAAGGACCCCAATCAATTTCACTTATTTTAAAAGATCTCGTAAGAGTAGAGAGGAGATAGAATGAGCCTTCGGAAATAGAATTGGATATTTAAGATGTTACTCCCTTCATCTAAATCTGAACTTTTACAAGATAAATGTGTTTCTTTGCCTCTTGTTGGAACTAATATTTTGTAGCATACATAAAAAAGAGGAAAGTGTGAAAAAATGAACAGGTCATTGTTTCAGTTAAAAGCCCACTTAATTGATGTGCTAAATTTATCTATCAATCATGCGATTTTAGAATATTCTCTTGAATTACCTTTGTCACAAGTATACTTTCATGTTGTTCCTTATGATAAAAAAGAGTTAGAATTTAAGATTTTTTAATAGCAAAGAGATAATAATTGGCTCAAGAAAGAAAGATGAGCGATACTTTTTTTTGAAAGTAAAGTGTAAGAATGTTTGTGGGCTTGAGGACCAAATAAGAAATCTTATAATTCCTAGAGAAATCTCAAAGGCTCATTCATGTGAGCAAGAGGGCGGAAGTGGGAACTTTAGTGGGGGATGCTATGGTCCGGCTATTCGGACCAAATCCTCTCTCGCCAGCAATTAATTTTTGGAGGCTTGCAACACGCGCTCAGATTGTTTCTTTCTAGGCCATTTGGACTCTTTCTTTAATGGGCTGAACCATAAGTACGCTACAATTTAATTATCCATTGCAGCGTTGCAGCATGCATGAAATCTAAAATTGTTGACATCGGCACATGTGCAATGCTTTTTTAAGTAAAAAAGTCATAGGCGCTAAACCAAGTATCGAAATTAAAATCCGAGTGCGCCATTGTATTCCTTGCAATAAACTCTTTAAAAAAAGATCTCACATGGATACATTTAAATAAAATTTTATTGACGAACATTTATCTCATGAAGATAGAACAATTCTTTTTTTAGTACAACAATGTCCTAGGTCCATGAGAAAATGTTCCATCATTATAAAACAAATGTTCTAAGTTAAGGAGAATAATATTTCATATTTAGGATAAAACAATATATGTTTATGTGAATAGTATTCTAATATATGTGAAATAGAGGAAAAAAATGAATGAGAACATCTATGAAATATATAGAAATAGACAAATAATAACATAATATATAAAAATGTGAAAAATAATAAAAGATAGAACAAGGCATAAGGGAAAAAGTCCACGTAAAAAGAGGAAAAATAAAAAGAAAAAACAAGCCAATATTACTTGAACAACCTAAAATATATCATAAAACATCTCACGGGTACTATGTGAATATTTCCTCACCACTACAAATGTACATGATTTGTCTCAATTACAAAATATTTATACTATTATAAACCATGTCAGACCAACATAGAACATAACAAAGAATACATCACATAACATCACATATATACCACATGAAGATCACAAAAAAACATCATAGAACATCACCTATATATTACATAAACATCGCAGGATACACCATCAACATCACATGTATATACCACATGAACATAAAAAATAGCATAGAACATCACATGTATACTATGCGAGCATCATAAAATACATCATAAAACATCACATGTATACCATATGAACATTAAAAATATATTGTAGAACATCACATGTATACTACATGAACATCACAAAAATACATCATAGAACATCGCATGTATATCATGTGAAACATCATAAAATATATCATAGAATATCACATGGATAACCACGAGAACATCACAAAATACAACTTAGAGCATCACATGTATATTACATAAACATCATAAAAATACATCATAGAACATCACAGGTATATTACGTGAACATCATAAAATACATCAGAGAACATCATTGTATAATACACGAACATCAAAAATACATCATAAAACATTATTAATACTATGTGAACATCACAACAACTCATGGAATACATAAAAAATAAAAAGTAAACATGAAAAAACAAAATAATTAATTAGAGTAAAATAGAAAAAGAGCAAAATAAAAACCTATATAAAATATAAAGGCAAAAGAGAAAACAAAAAAGAAAGAAAAACAAAAAAATAAAACATAAAAACAAAAATAAAATAAAACCAAAAACCTAACTAATTATAGCAAAAGTAAAAAAAGAAATAAAAGAAATATAAAGAATATAAAAATAAAAAGAATAATAATAATTCACATAAAACAAAAATAAAAAATCAAAGCATGGAAAGAACAAATAAAAAAACTATAGAAAAATAAAAAAATTAAAAGAAAGATAAAAATATAAAAAATGAAATAATAATAATACTTCACATAAACAAAAATTTAAAAGAAATAAAAAATAAATTAAATCACGAAGAAAAAGAATAAGTAAAAATATAAAAGAATAAGAAAATATAAAAGAAAGAAAAAATACAGAAAATAAAAATGATAATTAAAAACCACATAAAACAAAAGAAAATAAAAATAAAAATAAATTGAAGCAGAAAAAAAAGAAACAAGAAAAACAAAAGAAATGAAATAAAGAAACAAAAAGAATAAAAAGAAAAAAACAACGGAGGTGTGGAGAGAACACATGCTTTTTTGACCTTACTATAGCGCTCTTTTGTTATTTGGCTGGAAAAAATAATAAAAATCTCATTAGAAAATTGGGACGGAGCGCTAGCGCTGCTGTTTGGCGGATGACTTCTGTCTGGCCGTTCAAACCGGAAGAATGTTGACCTTTTGTCCCACTTGTCTTGGGGAAGTAAAGGTAGCTATGCTTAAATATATAAGTTATCTCCACTTCTTTATGTCTAGTGTGAGGAGGATAAAGGAAGCTAGCCCACTCGTGCGCTCGCTTCGCCTTGCGGGGCGGGCAACACATGCGTAAATGGTCCATCGAAATCCGGCTCCTCGCCTCGCGGGGGGCACAGTCTCTTTTTGCAGTTTTTAGTTTTGGTTCCTTGGCCTTCAAGTTTGTAGATAGGAGTTCTAAACGGTTTAGATCGTGATCGCAACACGGGATCGGCTTGGACAGGACTATATAAGCAGCCTACCGCCCACGCCAAGACGCATCCAATTGAGCTAGGGTTTTTGTCTCTTCTCGTTGCTACGCCGCCACCATAGTCTCTCCATCCTGACCGCCTGCGTGCACCGACGATCAGAAGAGCAGGTCTCCGGAACCCTCGTCCTTATAATCCTGCATCAGGAGAGGACAAATAAGGTTTTTGAAAAGCGTTCTTCATGCGACTGCTCCCAACTTCCACGACGGCTCATCTTCTAAAAGCTGTGTCAGGACGTCGTCTCCTCTACCAGCAGGCTCGTGGCATCTTCAACGGCAACTTTTCTCACCACTCGTCGATGATGTTGAACCACCAACTACAATAGCATCTCCACCACCTGTGACGTTGTCTCCTCCTGTAGTCAAAAGGTACATACCCCGTGTCCATTGTCTCGGTTCATGCTATTTAATTTGACTGGTGTATGAGCTATGTTTATACTAGTTCTTGCGTTCATGCTGTTAATTTATACTAGTATATACGAACTATCCTTATATTAGTATCTGACATCGTGATAATTTATATTCTAGTCTTAATCTGGAAATTGGCAAATTATTGGCAAATTATTGAACGTTAAGATGAGCGGTATCGGAAGGGCCGGCCGACGTTGCGTGCGGGGAATCGTTGAGAGAAGCGTGAAACCGTCGTATGTGTGGTCTATGGCCTTGTTAGGCTAGCAAATGGGCGGCCCTTTATCTAAAAAAGGCAATTGATCGGCCCATTATGTACGTGTGGCCTATGGCCTTGGTAGGCTAGCAAATGGCCGGCCCATTAATTACATATACATGACATGCTTCTCTCTCTTTTTTTTTCCTTTTCTTCTTTTCTGCATCTTCATGTTTTTTAGAACTAAACAGTGTAACGCAAACTTCTGCAACACGCACGCACATTCACCCCTATGAACGTACACAAACCCTACCCCTATGAGCATCTCCAAAAGACTGAGCCGACATATCTTAAGATTTCACAAACCCTACCCTATGAACACCTCCGAAAGACTAAGCCGGCAGATTCATGAGATCACCACAGGCACCTCGCTGTCGATGTGGATGTTGTCTACCACTAAAAGTATAACGCCGTTAAATCCTAAAATAAATCCATAAAAATGCGAACACCCATACCAAGTCGAAGACTTGAATCCAGGTGAACACGTTCCACCACAAGGAACCTAATCAACGGATCTATGATCAGTTCGCTCTTCTTGTGTTTTTGTTGCGTGCATTATTACTACAGTTCATATTACATCGTGCAAGAAATCATCCTTTCTGTTCTGTGTTTGACACATTCACTTGAAAGTAACTTTGTTGATGCTCTCCTGAGACGTGCGTCCTGTCGTTTGTCCTGATTAGATGACGTGTGACTTGTATATATGTTGATCTTATATATGCTTGGTGCTACCGTGGCTCGGTGCATAGTATTTCTGAATGTGTTTGGATATGTATGTACCTGGCTGTCATCAGCTACAAGATGACAATAATGGGCAGCAGAGCATGCAAAATCATGGGCATGTCGTCCAAGCATAATAAGCACAATAGAAAAAAGTTACTATGTATAGAAGAGAAACTCACTGACATAAATTATATAAATTGGAAATATTATATAGATGGAAATATATAGTCGATTACAGGAAGGAAAATGAAACTACCGACACAAAGTTTAGATTTATGACAACATCGGATAGATAGGAGATATATACAAGGTTTAAAATAGCGGGCTATTGCAAATAGCGGCATCTTTTTTTCAGAAGCTATAAAGCTATAGCGCAGCTATAGCGGAGCTATGACAGATAGCGGTTTTTAAGAAAACCATAAAAAATCAAGTAATTATTTCATAAAAACACAAGAATCGTGAAAATTACTTAACACAAATATGTTTTCAAGGCTTTAGGAGTCTAGGGAATATTATTTAATATGGCATTATAGCACAATTTGTGAGACTCAAGTGTTCCATTTTCTAAAAGATCAACTTAACAGCAAAAGATAAATATATAATAAGTAGATTGTCACTCTAAAAGTTAAAGTTGAAATAGCAGCACTATTTTAAAGTCACAGCTAATCAATTTAGCGACGTTAAAGCATAATATAGTGGTTATAAATGACATAGCAAAAAAATAGAAATAACGTAGCGGGAGCTCTCTCCAGAGACTATAGCGGCGCTATAGCATTGCTATAGCCCGCTATTTAAATCCATGGATATATAGCGCTAGCTGGTGAATAGCTAGCGGCCGGCTCCATTATCTCCATGCACCATAGCACGACTACATAGGAGGAGCAGGAGCAGCACCACCACCAGCGAGGTTGTTGTGATCAGTGGCACTGTTGACGGCAGCGGGGATATCAGCAGCATTGGCGGCGTCGACATTATTGATGGCGGCCTGGTTGGCATGGGCAATGGCTTCCATGAGCCACTGGTGCACAGGGACGCACTCCCGCGTGTGGACCGTCCTCCATTGCAGCGACTGGCAGGTGCGGGAGCAGTAGCGTGCGATGCCGCAGACGTCGCAGCGGCGGTACTGGAGCCCGCGCGTCGGCGGGAGCAGCAGCGGGTGCGCCGTGAACCACTCGCACAGGAACCTGTTGGCCGGGTGCGCCCACCCCTGCAGGCTGGCGGGCACGGTGGTGAAGCAGCCGAGCTCGCTGGTGAGGCACCCGGGGTTGTTGAGGACGTGGGCGTAGGCCACCGCCATTTCTGGCTCTGTTGGGTACCTGGCGCGGAACTCCTTCAGGTTGGCCGTGAAGGTGAGGCGGAGGCCGGCGGCGGGGTCCTGGCGCACGCCGAAGCCGTTGGTGACGCAGAAGGCCAGGTCGCGGAGCGCGCCCATGTGGCCGCGGCACGCGGAGAGCGCGAACAGGAGCGCGGCGGCGCGGGGCTCCCTGTCGTCGAAGTCGGCGAAGCTGCCGTTGTAGTAGAGGACGGCTAAGGTGAAGGCGGCGTGCGCGTGGCCGGACCGCGCGCCATCATCACGAGGGACCACCCTTGGCTCTGGAGCGCTGTTTGGTTCCCTGGCAGGTAACGCGAACGGTAATGTAAACAAATCACGGGCACTTGCGGGGGTCGTGGATCCCGGTGATTTGTTTGGTAGCGTACAGTAAAGGCATTGGATACCGTTACTGTGTTTGGTTCGATGCTCTGGTATTACTCCAAAATTTGAATACCGACCTGATCCCTAAATTAACAGGCAATTCAATTGAGTAAATTAATTGGTGTCAAGCACACAAATATATTAATATATTCTGACAAGAACATAACAAGATCATCAAAGAAAATTGACGCCAGCTTAAAATTGCTGACTAGACTATCATTAGAATTATGAAATCTTCCATTCTATCTTACAAAAGAAAAAGTGCCTGTTAAATAAAACTGGCATGTCTCAAAATATCCTCTCAAAAAAGACATGTCTCAGAATATTATATCTTAAAATAACTTGCCAACCATTAAAAAGTTAACCGTACTTATTTATAATTCTACCATGTTGATCCTCTAGAAAGATAAAAGTGACATGTCTTAAAATATCATGCCAACCATTGGAAATTTAACCGTACCGCAAATCTACATTAGTCGGCAAAAGGCTCAAAGCCAATCAAATAAATCAGAAAAAACAAGATACTTCAAATGCAAAAAGCAAGCACTGTCAACATTCCTTTTCCACCTCCAACAATAAGCACTAGCAACATCCCATTTCCACCTTCAACTCTTGAATGAATATGCAAACATCTTATCTTCCTCCTATCCGCTTCCTTATCTCCTCTAAAAAAAATGATTTTAGAAAGACAGAGTATATGTGCATCACAAAAACAGCACCACAGAATTTGTGCATAGCTCACAATGACAACAGTTCAGAGTATGCTTGGTTTATAAAGAGTGTTGACTAACATTAGAATGAACTCCCTCCTCAAAGATTGATCAAGGGTTAGCAGCTTACTCATTTGATCTGGCGATTTCACAAATATAATAGCAGCTTTGATTTGTTCTGTCCCTGTGAACCCCAGCTTGCGCAACTCTGCTACAACCTTCTCCCTTAAAATCTGTTGTGGATTTTCATTCATTGCCTTCTCTTAAATTGCAGCCTCACGGTCCATGGCTTCTGCCATTTTTCCAACATTACTAGCCACACCCATCGGATCACCTTGGACTTCATGTAACATGTCCAGAAAAGGTTCACTTGTTCCACTATCCTTGCTCTTCCTTCCTTGCCGCTTCCTCCTCTTGCAGCTAGATGATGCTGAGTCAACAGACCTTCTAGGGGTTTCTCTGGACATCCTATCCTCTTCTTCGTCATGCCGATTACCATGTTTAGCAGCAAGCTCTTCTTCCATATTGCCAACAGCATCACTGATATCTTCGGCACCTTCACCAATGGCTATATCATTTCTATATATTGCAGATAATGTATCATAGTAAGAGAATTTGATGCCATATAGGCCCTTAGCATCAGGATGTAACAACTGCTGTGTGTATCACTTGTGTGCTGAAAAATACAAACTAATAACTATATGCATATGCATAGCACCTACTGTATTTCTACGAAATATTAACCCATGGTCGGTCATAATGGACTATGCTAGAAATATTTGAGATTCAATAAAACAACAATTAAACCTTTATGGCACTATTTGATCTTCACACTCGATGCAAAATAGTTTGCAACCTCCCTATTATAACCCATGTTCAGCATCAACCTCCCTATTATATAAAGTATTGGTACTGAAAAATATATAAGATTCAATGCAAGATCTGAACCATCTCTATGCAAACTCTAATTCCTCCAAATTAACTAAGAATGAACTTGTCATGCAAGGACAAAAGTATCTTACTTTGCATTAGTATGCTGCGATCACTAGATTACTTATTTACATTATGTAGTGAAGCCAAATTATCTATCAGAACTACCATGTGTACTCAACAAGTACACCTTAACTACATAGTACAAAACTTCCGAAATCGAGAAGCTACATAGTACAGAACATGAAAGTGCACACAGATACATCCTGGACAGAACAAGATTAAGTACTTGAAATCACCTCTCATGAGTTTCATCACCACAGACATGCATATGTAAAGTCAAAAGGATAGCGTACCTTGCAATGTTTATCGTACTGTATCTTTTCACACTGAAGCATCTTCTTAGTATCATCCTAGGTGAAGCCACTTATGTTCAGCATTTGTTCCAGTTCTCCATACTTTGTCCTAAAATGCCTGACTCTAGACTCAAGATGAGGTAAAGCTGAAATTCCAGCGCCTGGTAGCTTCTCAGCCAGAATGTCCTCCAATCCAGATAAATACCCATTATTAAAGCCTCCTCCTTGTCCCTTCCACTTTGGCTCCAATGATATCTCATACAGTGCTTTCATAAGCTCATCATCTTCATTCATAGTCCACTTCCTTTTATTCTTTCCCCTTCCATTCACAATTGTTGATTTCTGAGAAAGGTCCATAACTGCATAGTATTAAGGCCATGTTAAAATACTACACAACTAATATATAATAATTTTAGAACTAGAAGAATATGAAAAGCATACCTCAATTATTAGAACTAGAAGAAGCCCTATAGTTATTATATAGCCCTTGAGCAAGAACATCTCGAAAATTAGTCCACTCATTAGAAGCTGACACACAGGCGATAAATTCTGGTTCACTAACTTCTCCTTCAGTAATTTCCATTGAAGGTACCATTGTTTCATCCTCATCCTCCATTGGATCTCTTGACATATTTTGCAAAATCAAATTATGCAAAAGGGCACAAGCCATTATTATTCAGCATTGAGTTTTTATAGGAAAATAAGATGGAGATCTCAAAATTCCCCACCGACCCTTTAGCCTTCCCAAACACCTCTCAATGATATTTCTTGCTTTTGCATGCCTCATACTAAAATATTCCTCCGTGCTATGTGGTGGATTTTGTGCAGTCCAACCTCCCAAGTGATACCTTTCACCTCGATATGGAGCTAAACAGCCATTTGCATTTGAATAATCGGCATCCACAAGATAGTAACACCCTTAGGATTTCAAATAGAAACAAAATCAACATTTGCACAAGATAACTTATCAAGAAACCACATGAGTTAACAAAACCAAACTCACCTTGGGGATACGCAGGCCATTTGGCCTGGTAATGGCATCTCTCAGCACACGACCGTCATGTGCTGAGCCCTCCCAACCAGGTAGTACATAGATGAATTGCATATCAGGTGCACAAACACCTAGGACATTTGTCACAATGTCTGCTTTTCTAGACCTATACCTTCCTTTTAGCTAAGTTGGAACAGTCACCTTTATATGAGTTCCATCCAAGGCTCCCAAACAGTTCTACAAACAAGATCCATATAGAAAAAAGAACTGTCACATGCTTACTTTGTAATGTGTATTTTTCTTTGTTAAAAGAAAAATGTAACACCCTAAAAATTGCCTCTTTTGAAATAGAGTTAAAATGATTTAAGTTGGAATTTTTGTGCACATGAAATATAGGAAATAAAAATTTTCATTAATTTAAAATTCAACATAAGGTAGTAACATGTGTGAGCATACATGCTGCTGCATCTTATTCATTGTGATGAATAGTGTTGATCCAAACTCCAAAGTAAATTGGAGTGTTTTTGAAAAGAGTTTGAAAATGGCTTTGAAATAAAAGAAAAGAAAGAAAAGAAAATTAGAAAATAAAAGTATTTTTTTTAAAGTTGTAAAGTTTATCTTAGAAAAACCTAATGGAATTGACCATTTTTATTAAATGGGAAAGTATTTTTGAAACCATACTTGAATTGGTTTTGAATTTAGCTTAGAATTGGAAGATTAGAAAAAGAAAAGGAATTGGAAAATGTAAGAACTTAAAAAGTTATTTTTGAAAACTTACTAAAATTTTCTCACTTTATTTGGAATTGAAAAGTATATTCAAAACTCTATTTGAATTTGCATTTGGGTTACATTTGAATTTGGCTTTGAAAACAAAATAGGAAAAAGATTTGGAAAAAGGTTTATTTTCTCTCTCATTTCCCCTCTCTCAATTTTTGGCCCGGAGGCCCAGTTTTCCCATGGCCTACTCCGCTGCCTTTCCCGCGGCCCAGCTCAACTCCTGGCCTGCCTCCGCACCGCGCGCCTGCTGCTCCGCGTGGCCTGCTCGCGACCCGCACGCGCACGCGGCCAGCCCACCAACGCAGCCATTCGGCCCTTCACCGCGCGCCTACGTCGCCCGCACGAGCCGTCCGCTCCCTCTCACTGCGCCTTGGCCCAGCTTGTCAGCCGCCCGCCCTTCCGTCGTCTTCCTTTCCTTTCTTTCCCCCCTGTTCTTTCCTTCCTCCGCCCCGTTGATGGCGCACGCCAAGACGGCAACTCGCCGGTCCTCCGCACAAGCAAGGAAGGCAACCAAATTTGCAGCGCCTCGATTCCTTTCCTTCTACGCGACGCCCGCCGCCTATAAAACCCGAGCCAGACCCCCCCTTTCCCCTCCCTTTCCCATCCGCTCGAAGCTCGCCACCGCCGCCGGTGAATCCCCTACTCCCGAGCCCAATCCACGTCGCCGATGCACCGGTGATCTCCGCCGTGATCCTCCGTGCCCGTAGGTACCTCCCTATTTTGTTTTTGGTCACGTTTTGGTTGGATTCGCCTTCACCCGCGCCCTCCCTCTCTCTCCAGTTCGTGGCCGCCGTCGACGACCCGCTTCGGAGCCCTCCCGGACGCCGCGACCACCACCGTAGACCCCGCGGTGAGCTCCTCCGCCTCCCGGTGTCCTCCGTTCGTCAACAACCGCGCTAGAACGCCGCACCCGCAAGCACAGTCGCCGCCGGCCATGGCGGGCTCGCCGGTGATGACCGCGCTGCCGCTGGAAGTACTTCCGAGCACCCTGCGCCATCGGATCTATTTTGAACGGCCACGATTAGATACCCCTTCGGGGTTAAGTGATCGGTCCACCGTGGACCCATGCACCCAGTCCACGGTGCCGCGTCAGCGCTGACCCACGCCACGTGGTGCACCGCACCAATCGAAACGCGCCAGGTGTCAGCCAAGTCAGCAGCCGGGTCAACACCCAGTCAAGCCATGCCAGTTTTGCAGAAAAGGCCTCCTGTTTTTGTTGAATCAACCCGCAGTCCGGTATAATTCAAAATAATTTCTTTTAAGCCCTGTTTTTATTCGGTTAGGCCCCTGTATTTTCCAGAATTAGTGTGCCCAGTCCAAAGTACATTTAAATTCAGATTTTTAATTGTTTTAATTCAAATTTGAGTTCAAATATTTACAGGAATGCCACTGAACCTTATTTCATGCGTAACTTTTGCGTTTTAAGTCCGATTTGACCCGTTCGAGTTGCGTTAGGATCGTATTTACGTTTTCTACATGTTTATACAACTGTTAGGCATGTTTTCAACACTTGAAATTCATGAGTAGATTTAATCTATTATTTAATTAAAGTAAAACTTGTTAAATCGTAACTTATTTATTTAAACTCCGAAATAGTCCGTTCAAGTTGCATTAGATTCGTAGTGACGAGATTTACACGTTAGTAATAGTGTTTACTATATTGATATTTCTGAAATAACGTGATTTAAATCATATCTTGATTAATGATTATGTAACTGAGTTTTATACATAAAATATAAGTTGTATTACTTTTGTTTTATAATATAAATCTAAAATTGACTTAATTCAATCCACATTGTTTATAAAATATCTTTTGTATATGAATTCATAAAGTTAACATAAATGAAGCCTATAGTTTATTTTTCCACGTATAAAGCAAATCTCTTGGTAGTTGTAACTTTTCAACCGTAGCTCCGATTAGCGTGCCTCTCGCGACTGTGTGTTCGTAGTGATGCGTAGAATCGTATATCAATCTCCTTTACTTATTTTTCTATGATTGGTGTACTATTCTGATATAGATACCACTGTATGCTATGCATGTATTTGTATGGATGTTTGTGTGGTGTTCTACGATTGTCCAGTCGGTGAGATATACGTGGTGATCCAGAAGAAGAAGAAAGACATCAAAGAATAAAGCTTACCGAAGGATCGGTGTGTAAGGCAAGTATAGCATGGGACCATCCTTGTTACCTATTCATATTTAATCACTAAATTCATATTGCATGTGTCTCCCTTGTTACCATTAAGGATATCCTAGATATTTGATATCTTGTTCCTTGAAAACCTTTGGGTAACTGCATTGGATAGTTTTGCTAGTGCTTAATCAAAACCATGATCTTGTAACTTGACTAATGATATATGCAATAAACATTAAAACATGACTTTTTTTAGTAACATGGAAATAGGGGGCTGGAGTGTTTAGCTACTTTCTAAATGCTCTAGATTCCTCTCCCTAAGGACTTATCTGTAAGTGATCATCCGGGACTTACAGTACAGCTGTGAGGGCTATATGGCTCTGGCTTTAGCTCAGTATGAGGACCTTCTCTAGCTTGTTAGTGGTTACCTTTATGGCGCAAGAGGGGCTCCAACGGGTATGATCTCGGTCTGCTAAGTAGATGCACTTGCTAGTCACTACTTGGAGAGGGGTTCATGCTTATTGATGGGAAAACCTTAGCGGCCCTAACTTGTTAGACGAACCTTTGAAAGGCTTCATAGTGAACCCTGTCGACCTTCCTTGGTAGTGGGTCAAGAGGCTGATCACCTCGGGCGAAAGGGTAAATCACGACTCACAGTGAACGTGTACAACCTCTGCAGAGTGTAAAACTGTTATAACAGCCGTGCTCACGGATACGAGCGGCCTTGGACCCTTATGGAATAGAGATGAGATGATCATTAATGGATAATGATGATGTTAATAATTAATCGTTTATGCTATACATTATTCATGTTTACTTGATCATGAGTTTATGGGCTTATGGATAAACTTGTTGCCAGCCAATTGCTAAAAAGATGATCTATTAAAGCTAATCGCAGTAAACCAGTGTCAGCCTTTTTGAGCCTCATGAACCCCATGATATAATTGTTAAGTACGACATGTACTTACGCTTGCTTTATTTTTCTATACTTGGATAAAAATCCCGGATGGGTACCAGATTGCTGGTTTTGGAGGAGTTAGGCTTGTGGTCAACCAGTTAGTCGTCCCTGTGGATTTCAGAGTCTTCACCAGAAGATCGGAGTCAACTTTCCGCTGTCTTTACTCTGAGGGTACTTTTCTTTTACTAATACGTTATGTAATAAGTATTGTCTTTTGATATTACCCTGATTTGTGGTTGTATGTGAGATTTGACTTCCTAGGCTCACATATAGTGTGTATCTGGTTTTGCCTTTAAAACCGGGTGCTACAAAGTGGTATCAAAGCAATGCTGACTGTAGGACGCAAGCCTAGTTAGTACTGGACGTATTAGCATGCCTTCATCTCTGCTTACTTCTTGCTCTCTCTCTAACCTTGTTATTTGCAAAAAGTTATGCTCACTTCCGCCTCTGTTCTGTTATGAAAACCTTGTCTCTATCCTGAATCCTCTCTTTTCATCTAAATAGATGGGTCGTGATGAAGAAACTACTAGCATCAGAAATTAGGAGGATCAAGCTACATTATCTGTGACTGCATTCGACAAGAAGAAGCCTGTAGCTATGCAGCAACAAGTGCTAGAAGGAATAACTCAACATAGGAGTTTCAACAGTGCTTGTTACAAGGTCAAACCAACATACCAAAGGGACTAGTGAAGAGACAAGTCGTAGAAGCTTGGAAAAAGATGAAGTGTCCTACATTCTAGTTTGCGCAGCGGAAGCGTGGTGGTACTCAAGGATGTAAGAGAGAACTCAAAGTATTAAATAATGAGGGTGTTCATAGCAAGTCTCTTAGAGGTTAGGATCCAAGTCAGTGCTGTAAACATTTTGGTTTTCCCTATTTTTAGGACAAGTCTAATAAGAGGGAAGTAAAGGTGAACCCGAGTTGTGAAACTAATATGGATAAGAAGAGAAAGGAGGTCTCAATAGAGCAAGTATTGGGAAGCAATCGACATTTGGATTCATCACATCTAGTTCTGACCCATAGTCAGATGAATCTAAACTATAAAGAGTTAGAAGCTTCTCAAGCTAAACCTACTTCACATAAGGTATGCATAGATGGGTGGACTATCACCTATAAGGAGTTTCAACCTCGAAAGACCAAGCAAGCTAGAAAACAGATCAGTCAAACCAAGGTGAATCTTTAGAGTCAGAAAGCTGACAAAACACCAAATAACAATTCTGTAGAGCATGACATCACAAAAGACCTAGCTAAGAGAAGGTGTCATCATTGCCAGCAGAAGAAACATTATGTTAAACCTTGCCCATAGAAGAATCAACAATTACACCAAGGAAGTGGCCAGAGTCAGATCACTACTAGACTATTACCAGAAAGTGTTAGTGATACCCAACCCGAAAGAAGCATTTGGCAAAAATGATAAATGAAGAAGTTATGCTAGACTACCCAAGATCCTTAGTTAAGAAATAGGAGTTTGTGCCCCTTATGTAATAAAAACGATAGTATCGCAAGTTGAGTCAATGATTGAGTTATGCATATTTAGGTGCTTTGTTGAATTGTCATTATGTTTATGCTTGATTTGCATCTTTGTAATGATTGCAATGATCTTGTTGGGTGTTCCTACAATTTCATTTAGTTTATAGGCCTAAGGTATAAGGATTAATGAAATAAATAGTTGGGTTATCGTTTTCTTTTGTTTTTACCTATCCTATCTTTGGAGCAGCCTGTCTCTATCAGTTCATATCCCTGATTTTGGACGATAAAAAGAAATCATGAGAAATTTTGGACAACAGTAGACTTCAATCACAAGACGATGCAAGCTATACTTTGGTGTCCCCTACTTTAACTCATCTTAAGGGGGGTAGCCAAGTTAAAGGGTTTGCAAGATGAAGTTTTCTTGCATTCTAGTGTATCATGTGGAAGAATTGGATATTCCGATGGTTGTGGTTTTCTCTAGTCTTTCATACTATCAATCCTATCTTATTATCTCTTGAAACTACAATAAAGAATGCTATGAATGACTAAATCCTAATGCACATATGTTGGAAACAGATGGCCTCTACCAGGAGAAATGCTTCACAAGATGTTGGAAGCAGTGTTCCCACTTCTAACCCATCGCCGTCAAGATCCCCAACTAAACAGCAAGCTTTGATGACGCAGACTCAGCTAATGGAAGGGAAGAAGAGAAAATGTGATCCTTCATGCTAGCTAAGGAACACTCAACCTCGGTTTGCTACGCAACCAGAACATCAGTCACATCCTACGAATCTACTTGTGAGAATAGATCAGAATCAGTATCAGCAACCAGATGATAAAGTGCAACAGGTCAGCTCTCAAGAGCCAGAACAGAATGTCCATGGGAAGCAGGTGCATGGAAATAAGTTAAAACGGAATTACATCCTTAGAAGATTGAATAATGTGGATATGACTACCATTCATGGAGCTAAGGAGGTCGTTTATGGATGGATTGTAGTAGGTTCAGCCAATGCTATGGTGATGTTTGACCCCAGTGCGTCACATTCGTTTATCTCCAGTGCATACGTAAAAGAACATAAGATAACTATGCTACCAATGAGGAAACCAATGATAGTTAAGTCCCCAGGAGGAGAAAAGAAGGCAAACCGCATATGCCCAAGAGTTAGTCTTGACATAAAGGGGGTAAAATTTGAAGCAAACCTTATTGTGTTAGAGCTAGTGGACGTTGATGTTATTCTTGGAATGGGATGGATGTCTGCATGTAAAGGAGTCATCAAGTATGCCCAGCATTCGGTGCTTCTAACCACACCGTCAGGAGAAAGAATTGAGTATGAGGGTTTTCAACCTGCTCCTGAGGAATATGACAATGGAAATGATCTAATAGAAGGTGTGAACACTGAGGATAGTAAAGTGGACTGTGAGTTTCTAGATGATGGTGTAGAGGAACAAACACCCTTAGAGGAGCTCCATCCGATAGATGGTGATTATCCAGTTAGAATCCTAGAAAGAGCCCAAGGAACTCTTAAGGGAGAAGTGCTTAATGTGTGTAAAGTTCAATGGAATAACCAATCAGAGGAAGATGCAACCTGGGAAAATGAGAATCAATTGAAGATGGATTTTCCTCATCTCTTCGAGGTGTAACACAACTACGTTAGAAGTCAAGATGGGGGTGTCATATGAAGTTAGTTATGCCCTTAAGTTTAAGATTTCTGTATTCAAGACAGTTGTATCCCTTGACTTAAAGGGGTAGTCCGTGCAGCCAAATCTTTTTGTTCTTAAGCTTTGCAGATGAGACAGATGTAACTTGTTAAGCTGGTTTACAATGCAAATTGCAATGTTGGAATGTTTCATTGGAGTTCTATTCCTAGTTCTGTCTCCCTTCCTTGTCCCTAGTTTTCTCGAATCTCGGGACGAGATTCATCTTAAGGGGGGTAGAATTGTAACACCCTAAAAATTGCCTCTTTTGAAATAGAGTTAAAATGATTTAAGTTGGAATTTTTGTGCACATGAAATATAGGAAATAAAAATTTTCATTAATTTAAAATTCAACATAAGGTAGTAACTTGTGTGAGCATACATGCTGCTGCATCTTATTCATTGTGATGAATAGTGTTGATCCAAACTCCAAAGTAAATTGGAGTGTTTTTGAAAAGAGTTTGAAAATGGCTTTGAAATAAAAGAAAAGAAAGAAAAGAAAATTAGAAAATAAAAGTATTTTTTTTAAAGTTGTAAAGTTTATCTTAGAAAAACCTAATGGAATTGACCATTTTTATTAAATGGGAAAGTATTTTTGAAACCATACTTGAATTGGTTTTGAATTTAGCTTAGAATTGGAAGATTAGAAAAAGAAAAGGAATTGGAAAATGTAAGAACTTAAAAAGTTATTTTTGAAAACTTACTAAAATTTTCTCACTTTATTTGGAATTGAAAAGTATATTCAAAACTCTATTTGAATTTGCATTTGGGTTACATTTGAATTTGGCTTTGAAAACAAAATAGGAAAAAGATTTGGAAAAAGGTTTATTTTCTCTCTCATTTCCCCTCTCTCAATTTTTGGCCCGGAGGCCCAGTTTTCCCATGGCCTACTCCGCTGCCTTTCCCACGGCCTAGCTCAACTCCTGGCCTGCCTCCGCACCGCGCGCCTGCTGCTCCGCGTGGCCTGCTCGCGACCCGCACGCGCACGCGGCCAGCCCACCAACGCAGCCATTCGGCCCTTCACCGCGCGCCTACGTCGCCCGCACGAGCCGTCCGCTCCCTCTCACTGCGCCTTGGCCCAGCTTGTCAGCCGCCCGCCCTTCCGTCGTCTTCCTTTCCTTTCTTTCCCCCCTGTTCTTTCCTTCCTCCGCCCCGTTGATGGCGCACGCCAAGACGGCAACTCGCCGGTCCTCCGCACAAGCAAGGAAGGCAACCAAATTTGCAGCGCCCCGATTCCTTTCCTTCTACGCGACGCCCGCCGCCTATAAAACCCGAGCCAGACCCCCCCTTTCCCCTCCCTTTCCCATCCGCTCGAAGCTCGCCACCGCCGCCGGTGAATCCCCTACTCCCGAGCCCAATCCACGTCGCCGATGCACCGGTGATCTCCGCCGTGATCCTCCGTGCCCGTAGGTACCTCCCTATTTTGTTTTTGGTCACGTTTTGGTTGGATTCGCCTTCACCCGCGCCCTCCCTCTCTCTCCAGTTCGTGGCCGCCGTCGACGACCCGCTTCGGAGCCCTCCCGGACGCCGCGACCACCACCGTAGACCCCGCGGTGAGCTCCTCCGCCTCCCGGTGTCCTCCGTTCGTCAACAACCACGCTAGAACGCCGCACCCGCAAGCACAGTCGCCGCCGGCCATGGCGGGCTCGCCGGTGATGACCGCGCTGCCGCTGGAAGTACTCCCGAGCACCCTGCGCCATCGGATCTATTTTGAACGGCCACGATTAGATACCCCTTCGGGGTTAAGTGATCGGTCCACCGTGGACCCATGCACCCAGTCCACGGTGCCGCATCAGCGCTGACCCACGCCACGTGGTGCACCGCACCAATCGAAACGCGCCAGGTGTCAGCCAAGTCAGCAGCCGGGTCAACACCCAGTCAAGCCATGCCAGTTTTGCAGAAAAGGCCTCCTGTTTTTGTTGAATCAACCCGCAGTCCGATATAATTCAAAATAATTTCTTTTAAGCCCTGTTTTTATTCGGTTAGGCCCCTGTATTTTCCAGAATTAGTGTGCCCAGTCCAAAGTACATTTAAATTCAGATTTTTAATTGTTTTAATTCAAATTTGAGTTCAAATATTTACAGGAATGCCACTGAACCTTATTTCATGCGTAACTTTTGCGTTTTAAGTCCGATTTGACCCGTTCGAGTTGCGTTAGGATCGTATTTACGTTTTCTACATGTTTATACAACTGTTAGGCATGTTTTCAACACTTGAAATTCATGAGTAGATTTAATCTATTATTTAATTAAAGTAAAACTTGTTAAATCGTAACTTATTTATTTAAACTCCGAAATAGTCCGTTCAAGTTGCATTAGATTCGTAGTGACGAGATTTACACGTTAGTAATAGTGTTTACTATATTGATATTTCTGAAATAACGTGATTTAAATCATATCTTGATTAATGATTATGTAACTGAGTTTTATACATAAAATATAAGTTGTATTACTTTTGTTTTATAATATAAATCTAAAATTGACTTAATTCAATCCACATTGTTTATAAAATATCTTTTGTATATGAATTCATAAAGTTAACATAAATGAAGCCTATAGTTTATTTTTCCACGTATAAAGCAAATCTCTCGGTAGTTGTAACTTTTCAACCGTAGCTCCGATTAGCGTGCCTCTCGCGACTGTGTGTTCGTAGTGATGCGTAGAATCGTATATCAATCTCCTTTACTTATTTTTCTATGATTGGTGTACTGTTCTGATATAGATACCACTATATGCTATGCATGTATTTGTATGGATGTTTGTGTGGTGTTCTACGATTGTCCAGTCGGTGAGATATACGTGGTGATCCAGAAGAAGAAGAAAGACATCAAAGAATAAAGCTTACCGAAGGATCGGTGTGTAAGGCAAGTATAGCATGGGACCATCCTTGTTACCTATTCATATTTAATCACTAAATTCATATTGCATGTGTCTCCCTTGTTACCATTAAGGATATCCTAGATATTTGATATCTTGTTCCTTGAAAACCTTTGGGTAACTGCATTGGATAGTTTTGCTAGTGCTTAATCAAAACCATGATCTTGTAACTTGACTAATGATATATGCAATAAACATTAAAACATGACTTTTTTTAGTAACATGGAAATAGGGGGCTGGAGTGTTTAGCTACTTTCTAAATGCTCTAGATTCCTCTCCCTAAGGACTTATCTGTAAGTGATCATCCGGGACTTACAGTACAGCTGTGAGGGCTATATGGCTCTGGCTTTAGCTCAGTATGAGGACCTTCTCTAGCTTGTTAGTGGTTACCTTTATGGCGCAAGAGGGGCTCCAACGGGTATGATCTCGGTCTGCTAAGTAGATGCACTTGCTAGTCACTACTTGGAGAGGGGTTCATGCTTATTGATGGGAAAACCTTAGCGGCCCTAACTTGTTAGACGAACCTTTGAAAGGCTTCATAGTGAACCCTGCCGACCTTCCTTGGTAGTGGGTCAAGAGGCTGATCACCTCGGGCGAAAGGGTAAATCACGACTCACAGTGAACGTGTACAACCTCTGCAGAGTGTAAAACTGTTATAACAGCCGTGCTCACGGATACGAGCGGCCTTGGACCCTTATGGAATAGAGATGAGATGATCATTAATGGATAATGATGATGTTAATAATTAATCGTTTATGCTATACATTATTCATGTTTACTTGATCATGAGTTTATGGGCTTATGGATAAACTTGTTGCCAGCCAATTGCTAAAAAGATGATCTATTAAAGCTAATCGCAGTAAACCAGTGTCAGCCTTTTTGAGCCTCATGAACCTCATGATATAATTGTTAAGTACGACATGTACTTACGCTTGCTTTATTTTTCTATACTTGGATAAAAATCCCGGATGGGTACCAGATTGCTGGTTTTGGAGGAGTTAGGCTTGTGGTCAACCAGTCAGTCGTCCCTGTGGATTTCAGAGTCTTCACCAGAAGATCGGAGTCAACTTTCCGCTGTCTTTACTCTGAGGGTACTTTTCTTTTACTAATACGTTATGTAATAAGTATTGTCTTTTGATATTACCCTGATTTGTGGCTGTATGTGAGATTTGACTTCCTGGGCTCACATATAGTGTGTATCTGGTTTTGCCTTTAAAACCGGGTGCTACAAAAAATTTGTTAACAAGTCATTTACCTTGAAATATTTCCAGTAACTATCTGTGCTATTCTCCGGTATTGGTTCTGGGGTCTTAAGCAGTAAATGGTGCAATTTCAGAACAACTAGCAGGCATAAATTGAACCGCCTACTAACTGTCTCGCAACTTCGGAAGAAAGTATTTTTTACCGTCCAATTCTTCAAGTGATGGGCTAGTATGTATAGCAATTGGGCCACTATCTCTTCTAGCTCCATATTACGTGTGCCCTTCAACCCACCAACATCTCTAAGCATCTCACACAGGATGTAGAACGTTCTCCTATCCATGCGAAGCTCACTAATACAGGTAGTGTCGCTGCTACGACTTAGTTGGAACAACTTCTCATTTCTAAGATCTTCATTTATTATCCTTCTCTCTATCTTGAAACACCTTCTTCTATAATCCAATGCAAGAAAGAACCACATGTAATAGTACATGACAACGATGGAAGTCAGCATATTTCTAAGGGCCATGTTTCTTCTTCGAGTTCTTGTGGTTAAAGGAAGGCGAGCCATGATGCTGGACACAACATTAGTAATATATATTAATTATTTAAGCACTAACCAGTAAAATAATCTGCTATACACTTAGAAAAAAATGCATTGTTGCATCGTCAAGTAAGAATTCAGAGCAAGTGTCCAACGACATATCGTATTTGACATGGAGGAGAGCAACATACAACATGGATTTTTTTACACTAACTTGACAACACAGAGCTATATTGATAATCTCATATAACTTCTAAAAATACAAAGCAGAGCTATATTGTCAAAATAATAGACTTTAACACCAAATCAACCTTTTCTACGTGGTTTAAACTTATTTGGATTGCACTGTAATATTCACCAGTAGTCCAGTACACATACATTGTTTTGGATAACTAAGACAGCAGGTTTTGGATTCAATTAATGAGAAATTTATGCTGTTTTCAAGAGCATGCTCAATCTTTTTGTCCACTCCTACTCTGAGCCGTGAGAACAAAAATATATGGAGTGACAAATGGGAGTATGGGACTGTACAAATTAAATCGAATGGTTAATTAGATAAGTGAATGGATGAGCATAAACGTCAATTTCATCAACCGTGTCATCTGCATGGAATGGATCTGCTAGCTGGTCACTCAAATACAATTTCATGAAGACATCAGTGGTGACATGGAATTGACAGTATGCATGAGATACTTTAATTTTGTTGACAACAAAAATATCTCCAATTTTATTCAAAGTTCACAGCACCCGGACATGTATCTTACTTTTGCAACACAAGCGCATGAAACAAATAGGGATTTGAGAGGGAGAGGAGGAAGGCAACCACGATGTCATACCTAAGGCAAGGGAGAACTGCGGTCCCCGGTGGTAATTTTGGTCCTAATATTCACCAGTACTGAACAGCGGTCTCCTCCGTGCAAGGATCTTGGACCTGAAGAAAAAATGCCATCTAGGGTTCAAAAAGAAATCGCACTGGTGCACAGGGAGAAGAGAGAGGAAAGGGGAGAGAGAATGAGAGGAGAGGCGGAGCCTTAGAGAGAGCTCACCGTCGAGCGCATCCTCTTCTCAGTGCAAGGATCTTGGACCTAAAGAAAAAACACCATCTAGGGTTTAGAAATCGCGCTGGTGCACGGGAGAAGAGAGAGAAGGAGAGGAGAGGAGAGGCGGAGCGTTAGAGAGTGCTCACCGGTGAGAGTTTGTGGTCGCCGCCGCCGCCGCCGAGCGAATGAGGAACACCACTAGGGGAGAGAGGAAGGCGTTGACTTCGAGCGGTGGAGACAGAGGCGGTCGTGTAATGGGATAAGGGACCGGGAGGGGTGGTATCAGACTTCAATGGAGCGTTATCCGATTGTGCGTTATGTTTTAACGGGTCGGGCTGAACCAAACGACTGTATCGTCATTCAATCCCGGACGTAATCAGATGGCGTTACATTTTGCCGAACCAAACAGCTTGTTCGCTGGCTGGTAACGTGAACGGTAATGTAAACAAATCACGGGGGGACATGCGGGGGGATCGTTGATCCCTTGATTTATTTGGTAGCGTACAGTAAATGTATTGGATACCGTTAGTGTGTTTGGTTTGATGCTCTGGTATTACTCCAAAATTTGAATACTGGTCAGATCGCTAAATTAACAGGCCATTCAATTGAGTAAATTAATTGATGTCAAGCGCACAAATATATTAATATATTCTGACAAGAACATGACAAGATCATCAAAGAAAATTTACGCTAGCTTAAAATTGCTGACCACACTATCATTAGAATTATGAAATCTTCTATTCCATCTTACAAAAAAAAGTGCCTGTTAAATAAAACTGACATGTCTCAAAATATCCCCTCGAAAAAGACATGTCTCAAAATATCATATCTTAAAATAACTTGCCAACCATTGGAAATTTAACCAAACTGGAAACCAGCATAGTATTTGGAATTCTACCATGTTGATCCTCTAGAAAGATAAAAGTGACATGTCTTAAAATATCATGCCAACCATTGGAAATTTAACTGTACCGCAAACCAGCATTAGTTGGCAAAAGGCTCAAAGCCAATCAAATAAAGCAGAAAAAACAAGATACTCCAAATGCAAAAAGCAAGCACCGTCAACATTCCTTTTCCACCTCCAACAGTAAGCACTAGCAACATCCCATTTCCACCTTCAACTCTTGAATGAATATGCAAACATCTTATCTTCCTCCTTCTATCCACTTCCTTATATCCTCCTCTACAAAAAAAATGATTTTAGAAAGACAGAGTATATGTGCATCACAAAAACAGCACCACAGATTTTGTTCATAGCTCACAATGACAACAGTTCAGAGTATGCATGGTTTATAAAGAGTGTTGGCGAACATTAGAATGAACTCCCTCCTCAATGATTGGTCAAGGGTTAGCAGCTTACTCATTTGATCTAGCGATTTCACAAATATAGTAGCAGCTTTGATTTGTTCTGTCCCTGTGAACCCTAGCTTGCGCAACTCTGCTACAGCCTTCTCCCTTAAAATCTGTTGTGGATTTTCATTCATCGCCTTCTCTTGAATTGCAGCCTCATGGTCCATGGCTTCTGCCATTTTTCCAATATTACTAGCCACACCCTTAAGATCACCTTGTACTTCATGTAACATGTCCAGAAAAGGATCACTTGTTCCACTATCCTTGCTCTTCCCTCCTTGCCGCTTCCTCCTCTTGCAGCTAGATGATGCTGAGTCAACAGACTTTCTAGGGGTTTTTCTGGACATCCTATCCTATTCTTCGTCGTGCCGATTACCATGTTCAGCAGCAAGCTCTTCTTCCATGTAGCCAACAGCCTCACTGATATCTTCGGCACCTTCACCAGTGGTTATATCATTTCTATATATTGCAGATAATGTATCCTAGTAAGGGAATTTGATGCCATATAGGCCCTTAGCATCAGGATGTAGCAACTGATGTGTGTATCACTTGTGTGCTGAAAAATACAAACTAATAACTATATGCATATGTATAGCACTGTCGATGAAATCTGGTCGGTAGTCTACCGAGGGGTATACCCACGGTAGTAGATGAATTGGTGGAGGTGCACGTGGTAGAAATCGGATGGTGACACGGGCGCGGAGACAGCGATTTAGACAGGTTCAGTTCGTCTGATCGATATAATACCCTACGTCCTGTGTCTGGTGGATTGTAATGAATATGAGATGAATTCGAGGGGGGGTCCCTACCCACCTTATATATTCTGGAGGGTAGGGTTATAGGTCGGTTTAGGTATAGATCTATTCGGCTATATGGTAAGTATTTATAAGGAATATGATATCTATCATATCCGAACAGATCTTCCTTCATCGCGAAGATGTCTTCTGATTGCCTTGCGGTGCACACCGACCAGAGCTGAGCACCGTAGGCCTTGATCTTGTGGGCTAGGCCACCTTTGGGGCACAACCCATGTCTTATCTTGTGGGTACCAGGGGCCATACCCCAATAGCTAGTCCTCGAGCGGCTTGTATCCTTTGAGCAATGTTGTCTTGAACAAGTCCGAGCAGTTTGACGTGAAGCCAATCAGTTTAACCGGTGATCCGAGCGGTGTAAGTCAAAGCCAACCAGTTTAACTAGTGAACTGAGCGGTGAAAGTTGAAGCCGACCGGTTTAACTGGTACACAGATCTCAGACTTAGCCAAGTAAGGCTTGCTAGAAGGATGTAAGGGGCTCAAGATAAAAATTTGAAAATTCTCCACCTTAGGCGAAGTGTAGCCACTTAGACACCGTTTGCGAGGAATCATCCATGATTTAGTCAATAAGGAGGGTAAATCAAGAAAAGAGCACTACATTCACCACTAGGTGAAGTGTAGCCACTTAGTCCCCGAGCCTGCTGGAAGATGAAGAATGAATCTTATAGCAGGGTCAAAGAAAATAAATCTAAAAGCTTGTCGACATCATCTAACATGTGCGTATCAAGACCTAGATGTCCTGTCCAAGATCAGCACCCTGATCTAAACAGCATGGAGCAAGCTGATAGCACACCGATGAGATATAGCAAGATCCGACCGCCAAGGGAGTCCCCAGCTTAGCTAGCGTCTCTTGCATGAAGAATCTAAACGCTGAGTCCCCAGCTTAGCTAGTGAGCCCCCAGCGTAGCTGACGATGAAGCAATGGACAATCTAACCAGTTGGTTGGCAAAGAATCGAGCACCAAGCAGCCCAACCAACTGGTCGGCGGCGAAGTGGGCGCCGAGTATAAGTGAATGCCGAACAGTCCAACCAACTGGTCAGTGATGAAGTCCATGAACCTAGCAGTCCGACCAGTTGATCGGTGAAGAAAACAGCGGTGGAGCATGTCGGAGACATCGACCTTAGGTGAAGTGTACACACTTAAGCTTCATTGGTGAAGTCAGATGATCATCATCCATGACTTAGTCAAAGAGGATGTTAGTATTGATACATATGCCGCAAGGTGTAATGTATACATTGTAGTCCCCGATCCTGATAGTAGGTGAAGAATGCATCGCTAGGTTAAGTGTACACACCTAGTCCCTGAGCCTGCTGTAAGATAGAGCAGCATCTTGTAGCAGGATCAAGGAAACAAATAAAAAGGATGAAATCCCCGTGCTTAGCATTGGACATTGGAGTAAAATTTAGAGAGTGTTGAGTACTTAAAAGTGGAGAAAAAATGAAGAGTGCTTAGCACTTTTACTGTTGGAGAATATGGAGAGTGCTTTGCACTATACCATGGAGAAATTGGAGAGTGCTTAGCACTATACTGTGGCGAACATGGAGAGTGCCTAGCACTATACCATGGCGAACATGGAGAGTGCCTAGCACTATACCATGGCGAACATGTAGAGTGCCTAGCACTATACCATGGCAAACATGGAGAGTGCTTAGCACTTAACCGTGGCAAAATTTGGAGATCATGGAGAGTGCTTAGCACTATACCATGGCGAGATTGGAGAGTGCTTAGCACTATATCATGG
Organism: Miscanthus floridulus; assembly: GCF_019320115.1. Classification (NCBI taxonomy): domain Eukaryota; kingdom Viridiplantae; phylum Streptophyta; class Magnoliopsida; order Poales; family Poaceae; genus Miscanthus; species Miscanthus floridulus. The sequence continues at coordinate 141,317,536 of NC_089587.1, read as the reverse complement.
CGAACAAGGAGAGTGCTTAGCACTTAACCATGGCAAAATTTGGAGATCATGGAGAGTGCTTAGCACTATACTGTGGCGAACATGGAGAGTGCCTAGCACTATACCATGGCAAACATGGAGAGTGATTAACACTATACCATGGAGAAATTGGAGAGTGCTTAGCACTATACCATGGCGAACATGGAGAGTGCTTAGCACTTAACCGTGGCAAAATTTGGAGATCATGGAGAGTGCTTAGCACTATACCATGGAGAACATGGAGAGTGCTTAGCACTATACCATGGCGAACATAGAGAGTGCCTAGCACTATACCATGGCGAACATGGAGAGTGCCTAGCACTATGCCGTGGAGAAATTGGAGAGTGCTTAGCACTATATCAGGGCAAAATTGGAGAGTGCTTAGCACTTGACCGTGGAGAAATTTGGAGAGCATGGAGAGTTCTTAGCACTATATCGACAAAACATGTGGGGCATTCTATCCCAAGATTCTTGTGCACGCTTAGGAATATGGGCATCACCGAGGAGCCACTGCCGCCCGCTCATGACACAGGGTGCTACTGCTCGTGCACATTTAGGTGCTAAGTCAAGGACAGGGCTGCTTCTGGATAACGCAAATGAAAATGTGACTGGTCAGCGGTGATGAAATTGCCCAGCCCTCAAGCTTTTCTGGCATGTCGTCAAGACGGCGGTCACTGTTGTCACAACGCTGTTCTTCGCGGCGGTCATGATCACGGCTTGCTTATGACTTAGGCGACTCGCTTAGCAGCTCGCTTGGTGGCTCGGCGGCTCGATCGGCTATGTGGAGTTGTAGGTAAACAGGCGCAATCAGAGCCTGATGGAGTCAATTTGCGTGGGGAGGCGAAGCCCTTGAGCGTGTTCGACTGAGGCAAGGGCATAGTCCGATTTGAATAGTGATAGTATGCATCATCTTAAAGATGTTTAGCTTGGAGAAATAAGTAATTCGAGAAAAATTATGGAAAACAAATGGAGAAAACATCACGGATAAAATCATTATTGAAATGCATGTATACATAAAAAGGTACATATCTTTTGTACAATGTCTTAAGGATAGAACCGCCTAAGGTGTTCGATGTGCCAGGAATTGGGGATGTCAATGTTGTCTTGATCACAGAGCCTATATGACCGTAGTCGGGTCATAGCCTTGATGATGTATGGACCTTCTTGGAGTCGGCGATGCAAGCCTCCATTCTGGCTGAGATGTCCATTGCTTCGGTGATGGCGAGTCCTTGTCTTTCATAGTCGTAGGTGGTGGAGACGTTTGCGCGTAGGGTGAGGATGCCCTGCTCTGTTGGAATCTTCAACACCAGATAGACATAATGGGGCACAACCATGAACTTGGTGAGAGCTAGTCGGCCAAAGTCTGCCACAAAGGTTGGGACGCTCTGCCAAGTACAATACCCTAGAATGGAGAATCAATAGGAATGAGATTGTCCTTCGTGATTCCTAACTCAGTTAGGGCTTTGGCAAAGAGGATGTTGAGGGCACTCCTGCCATCAATGAGGACCTTCTTGAACCACACATTGCTGATGATTGGATCTGGCATGAATGGGAAATGCCCTGGGTATGGGATATCTGCTCACTGGTTGGCCCTACTAAATGTGATAGGATGCTCTGACTAGTCTAGATATTTGGGATCGGTGACCGTGTCGTACTTGGTGATCAACATGACCTGCTGAGCGGTGAGCTTCTGCTGGCGTTTGCTCTCAGAGGCGGCGTACCCTCCAAAGATTATGGCAATGGTCTTGTTGGCATCTTGGAAAGCGGGTCATGCATCCTTAGGACACTCCTCCCCCTTGCCATCATCTAACTCATCGTCCTTGCATGTCTGCTTTTTCTTTTCCTCATCGTGGAAAGCTTTCGCCATGCCATAGCATTGCCGCATGGTGTGCTTGATGTTCTTGTGAATTGGGCATGGACCGTCGAAGAGCTTTTTGTAGGTAGCAATGAAATTACGCTTTGCGTGTGGCTGCTCTACACTATTGATGAAGTTTTCCGATCAGCGCTGATGTGGTTGTGAAACCCTCGATCCCTTTGGCCGATCATTATGGCAGTGTTCATGATCATCGTAGCGCCTGTCGTAATCTTCATAACACCGTTCTTCACGATGATCATCATCACGACGTGGGTGGTGATCTAAGTGGGAAGCACGAGCAACGTCATCCTTGAACTACCGATCAGCTTCTTTGGAGTCTGTGTACGAGTTTGCAACCTTGAGGAGTTCACCGATGGTCTAGGGCCTCTTGCAGTAAAGTTTGGAGCGTAGCTCCTGATGGTGATGGAGTCCTCTTGTGAAAGCAGAGATGTCCGCACTGTCCCCAATGTTGGGGATGGTGTAACTTGTTTATGAGAAATGCCTGATGTAGCTTCGCAGAGGTTCCCAATAGGTCTGATGGAGTTTTTCTAGATCAAATTTTGTGCCAAGCTGCTGGCACGTTGCCATATAGTTTTCGACAAAGACTTTCTTGAGATCATCCCAAGATTCGATTGAGTCCTCTCTTAGGCCCATAAGCCAATTGTTGGCTGATTGGTAGAGCATGATAGGCAAATAGTTTGCCATCGCATCAGTGTTTCCTCCAGCGGCACGTATGGCAATCTCGTAGAGCTACATCCACTGCTCGGGGTTAGCCTTGCCGTCGTAGGGATCGACCTCGAAGATCTTGAAGCCTATGGGCCACGGTACAGCTCGCAGCCTTGCTGGGAAGGGGTAGGGTCCCATCAACTTGATAGCTTGGAGTGGTTGGAGCCCGATGGGGTCACCGTGTTGGTCGTTGTACTCCTACTAGTGTTGGAGCTCTGCCTGATGCCGCTAGGCACGACTATTATTGATGCGATTGCGGGCATCGATATTAGCATTGATACGGTCATGGGCGTCACCACGTAGGGGTTGATTAACCTCCTGGTTGGCATTATGAGCTGGTCGGCCACGTTGATTTTGTGGTCCTTTTGATCTAGGATTGATGGCAACATTGCCCCTGGACACCCCTTGGACGATCTGACCGCTGTGGTAATGACTCCCCCCATTATGGCAAGAACCACAGGGCTTACGACTACGTGCGGACGCTGTCGAAAAGGACAGAGCTAGGTTCTAGATGTCATTGACCTAGACCTAAGCTGCTTTAAGCAGTGCTTCGATCTTGAGTAACTTCGGCGTTGGTGGGAGTCTAGCCAACTCATGGGTGGCCATAGCCAGATTGGCGCTCAGTGTTTGCTCCACTTGCTAGTTGTCCACCATGAGGAACTCTTGTTGGAGATTACGAGTGAGAGGGGGCAGGTCACCTCTGGCAGCTTGGTCGATGTTTTCTGTTTCTTCATTACAACGTCATTGGCGACCAGTGTTCCTAGCTTCACGTTCATAGCTCTGGACACTAGTCTCTCCATCGATAGCAACACTATTGTCGGGGACCAATACTAGGGTACCCGAAGAAGAGGAGCTAATGACCATCAACATTGATTCAATCGAGCAGTCAAGAGCACGACTATAGCTCCAACTGACCCCTAGGTGCGCAAGCTACGCTTCGCCCGACCTCTGTGGACGGGCTCCGCCTCACCCGAAACCAAGGCCACGGGCTCTGCCTCGCCTGACCTCTGAGGGCTGGCTTCGCCTCGCCTGGCCTCTAGGGGTGGGCTCCGCCTCGCCTGACCTCTAGGGGTGGGCTCTGCCTTGCCCAACACCGAGGCCACGGGCTCCTCCTCGCCCAACCTCTAGGGACGGGCTCCGCCTCGCCCAACCTCTAAGAGCAGGCTCCACCTTGCCTAGCCTCTAAGGGCAGGCTCTGCCTCGCTCGACCTCTAAGGGCGGGCTCTGCCTCACCCAACATTGAGGCCATGGGCTCCGCCTCGCTCGACCTCTAGGGACAGGCTCCACCATGTCCGACCTCTGAGGTCTGGCTCGGCTTTGCTCGGCCTCTGAGGGTGGGCTTCACCTCGCCCAACCTCTAGGGGTGGGCTCTGTGTCGCTTGACCCTTGGGTTTGTGCTCTGCCTCGCCTAGCCTCTAGGGGGACTCCGCCTCGGCTGACCCCGAGGCCGGGGGCTCCCTCTCACTCGACGGAGACTCATACCATCGTCAACCACTCTAGGTCCAAGCAAATGGGTCTAGGTCAAAGCTCTGACACCAGGGAGGTGACCGGCATGCCCCGATATAACCCATGGCCATGATAGGCCATACCTAGGGATTCACATCAGGAACAACATTAGGCGTACCGGTGCTGTTCTGCCTAACCCTCGTACAAGCACTGACAGGCGCGTCAGTTCACCATGACGTCCGCTAGGATGGAGTAGAGCACCACAACTGGGAGACGACGCCTGCACATGGCGCCAGTGATGGACAGGGCCGTGACATGGAGCTATCCCTATTGATGTCTACAAGGTCGGTGGGACTCGCGTGAAGGAAAAGGACCCAGCGATCCTGGAGGACTTCTTCTCCTTCTCATTCTCCTCTTTTCCCTCCACTGTAACCCATGCTTTCCCTTACCCTATAAAATAGAAAGCAAGGCGTCCCATGAAGGGGAGGGGAACCCATCGAACCCCAAACCGATCAAAATACACAAGCACACAACTGGGAAGCGACTGAGTTCTCGGCACCCGTTCGCTCCTCTCACCACAGACTTGGGACTTGTCCCTCTCTCGACCATTTGTAATGCCTATGATGAACTTTTAGTGCTAGTAACATGAACAACAACAATGAACTAGACGTAGGGACATTCTGCCCGAACTAGTATAAACCTGATGTCCTCTTAGCACACAATCCGAGCCAGACGCGCAATATTAGAAGTTTACTAGTCGGTGGCAACTCGAAACACCGATAGTTGGCATGAGAGGTAGGGGCCTTTTGTGCGTCTTGACATACACACTAGGCCTCGGATGGATAGTCACAACCTCAGCTAGGTCCTAGGCATGCACGTGTGCTTCGGGGACCTGGACTTCATCGTCATGATGGAAGGAGAGTTGGTGCAGGCTCCCGCCGCCATCCAACCTCTCCACTTGTCCGACCTCGATGAGATCACCGAGGCGCTTGAGGAGCTGTAGCTGCATGCACCGAAGGCCCATGCCCCAAGAGCAGCTAGCTCCACGGCTTCGACTACATGAGGTTAGAGCACTAGGTCACTGCCTTCTTGGGACCCCAACCATCCTAGGAGGACCCGCGCCACCTCACCTTCTTGTTCGCCAACATCATGGCGTAGCTTGCCGGAGGGGAGCCACTCTCTCCGAAATACCTCATTCGGAGCGCCTCGATAGCGCTCCTGTTCAGTCTTCGCAATGCCATAGAGACCAATGGCCACCTTGTGGCACAACGCATGCCTCCATCCCCCACGAATGACAAGTTCAAGGGGATGCCAGAATATGTCACGAAATCTTTCCATGACCTCCTTGTAGGAGAATCAGAGTCGCCCTCAAGCTCTGACTCTAGCAGGGATCACCCATCTCGTGAGTGTTTCATGGTGGGTACCCCTGAGGGACACATCAATAGTGTCCATGAGGAATAGGCTACCCCAACAAATGACCTTGATGACGAGATCGGGGGGATGCAGGGGCCCCGCCTCGCTTGCGGGTGGAGCAGCTGAAGGCCCGACACTAAGAGCTCGAGGAAGCATGACTCTAGCTCGAGCAGGAACACATGGAGCTCGATCGAGACATCGAGCGCTATGGAGACGGTGGGCGTGCAAGTGCCATGGCCCGCGACATGAACTGGAGGATCATCGATGATGATGAAGCACTCCCGCACTTCGCCCGGGCGAGCCAGAACATCGTCATTGCGGCAGCCTTGCTCCAGGAGCTTCTAGGGCCCGCAACGCCGGAAGACCGTCAGGCCCATCATGAGATTCGCACGCTACTCAAGCGTGTGGTGGCACAGTAGGCTGAGAGCTCGCTGTCTCAGCGATGCGAGCTCAATGCCAGCCAATGCACACCCTCGGAGCGACCCAACAAGGACGCGCCAGTCTACCAGGCACCGTAAGGCGATAGGCTATGCACTGCGGTCCTAGTACATGAGTGTCTTGGCCGTAGGTGACACCCTCGACGCCCGCAGGCATGCCCACGATGATCTGAGGGAGGGAGCTAGCCGTGGCTACCACCCTCATCATGGCAGATGCTACGACAACGGTGAGGACCGAAGCCCGAGCCCTGACCTACAGGGACCTTAGGCATTCGGCCAACACATCCTCAACGCCGCCTTCCCGCCATGGTACCGACCACCAACCAACATCCCAAAATACTCTAGGGAAACAAACCCCGGACTATGGCTTGAGGATTATCAGCTTGCTTGCCAAGCCGGTGGAGCGGATAATGACGACTTCATTATCCGCAACCTTCCATTGTTCCTGGCCGATTCGGCACGAACATGGTTGGAACACCTTCCGCCCAACAGAATCCAAAGTTGGACGGACCTAAAAGAGATCTTCGTGGGGAACTTCTAGGGCACGTAAAAGCATCCTGGGAACCTATGGGATCTCAAAAAATGCCGACAGAAGGTCGGAGAAACCCTTCATGGATACATTAGGTGCTTCTCCCGGTAGTGCAATGAGCTGCCCAACATCGTCAGCGCCGACGTCATAGGAGCCTTCCTATCTAGGACCACCTATGAGTCCCTAGTTCACAAGCTGGGATGTAAGGGTCCATGAACCACCAAGGAGCTCCTCGACATCTCCACCAGCCATGCCTCGGGCGAGGTGGTGGTCGGAGCGATCTTTGACCTCCTCAAAGGCAAGGCGAAACGGGATGAAGACGCCGGCGAAGGCACCTCCAACCGTCCCAGCAAGAAGAAGAATAGGTAGCGGCTCAAGGGCTTGCTCATGGCCGCCGCTGACCACAAAGGGTGTTGGAAGCCCGCCGAGGATACCCCGAACCACTTCGAGAAGCTGCTCAAAGGGCCATGCTTGAACCATTCTTTCCCCATCGAGCACCTATACAAGGACTGCGACCTCTTGAAGCGGTTCTTGTTCGGAGGCTCCAACAAGGGGGAGCACAGGAAGGAGACTAGCTAGATGAAGCATGCAATGTCACCCTCCTCCGCTCGGCCAAGTACCAGCAAGCGTTGCACCGGTACCACAACAGTCGAGTGCAAGGTCGGGCCTTCAACGTCGGGGACCTGGTGCTCTGCTTCATCCATAGCAACAAGAACCGCCACAAGCTCTCTCTGCCATGGGAGGGACCATACGTTGTCATGGAAGTGCTCCAACCAAGCGCCTACAAGCTTAAGGCCATCGACGATGATGTTTTCATCAATGCCTAGAACATCGAGGAGCTACGTCGCTTTTACCCTTAATATACGCACACTTTCTCTTATTAGTTTCGCTATCAACTCCCCGATCTTTAGGTAACGCTCCACCCCAGCAATGGCAAAGGGTCGGGCCTCACTCGGGGGCTAATAAGAGCATAACTATCCGATAGACAGTCTCTATGTCTGACCCTTTCTCACGATTAAGACACAGAAGCAAAGTTTGTGGAAACAAACACTGAGTAAAACTGGTCGGACTACGAGAATCCTACACCTCGGTGGCTACAGCGTCTTTGCTCACCAGCGCGATCAGAGTTTTTTTCCACACCCTAGGCTTTTTGGCCTTAGCCATGGAAAGAGTCGGTACACGTTTAATAGTCTATCCTCCTAGCAAACATTCTCTGTGCCCGACCCTCTCTCACGTTGAGACCTAGAATCTAGGATTACAGAAACGAACATTGAGTAAAACTGGTAAGACTGCAAGAAACCTATGCCTCAGCGGCTACGACATTTTTGCTCACCAGCGTGATCAGAGTTTATTCGCCTGCACCCCGAGCTTTATGGCCTCAATGATGGAAAGGGTCAGAACGCACTAACCTTTTTATATGAAAAGGGGAGAAGGGCTAAAAACTATTTGGCCATAACAAAATCTAAGAGCTTGTCCATTTATTACAAGTTCGTCGCCTGGCTTATCTGCCTAACTAAGTTTTTGGGTGGGATGTTCTCATCCCTTATCTCTACGTGTCAGCCCTATCCCAGCGGGTAACACAAGTTGATGTGACGGCTTGGCTGCTGCTGAGAGATGGGTAGGGAGCAGTAGGAGGCCCCACGTGGGTTATGCCAACCCCATCACGAACGACGGACCCGGATTATGCTCGAACATGTTCGGTAAGAGCACCCTGAACCCGTCATTCGTGCCATCAAGTGAAAGGTCCTAATATGGCTAGAGGGGGTGTGAATAGCCTATTTAAAAATCTACAAACCAACTAGAGCAATTTGATTAGTATGACAAATAGTGAAATACAAACTTGCTCTAGCTCTACAAGGGTTGCAAGCCACCTATCCAACAATTCTAGTTGCAATGATTACTAGGCACACAACTTGCAAAGATACTACTTACTAAGAGCTCTCAAACTTGCTACTCTAAAGAGCTCCACTAGATGAACTTAAAACAACAAAGCAAGCTCTCAATTCTAATTACACTAAAGAGCTTGCCACAACTAGTTTGCAAGAATATAAATGAGAGAGTAGGGTGATCATACCGCCGTGTAGAGGAATGAACCAATCACAAGATGAAGATTATGCCAGTCACCGGGAGAATGCAAATGACAAGAGACAACTGATTTTCTCCCGAGGTTCACGTGCTTGCCAACACGCTAATCCCCGTTGTGTCGACCAATACTTGGTGGTTCGGCGGCTAAGAGGTGTTTCACAAACCTCATCCACATGATTGGACACTGCAAGAACCTATCCACAAGTGAGGTAACTCAATGACACAAGCAATTTACTAGAGTTACCTTTTGGCACTCCGCCGGGGAAGGTACAACTCCCCTCACAATCACCGAAGATGGCCACGAACAATCACCAACTCGTGCCGATTCTCCACCGCTACACCAAGCCATCTAGGTGGTGGCAACCACCAAGAGTAACAAGTGAAATCCATAGCGCAACATGAATACCAAGTGCCTCTAGATGCAATCACTCAAGCAATGCACTGATTCTCTCCCAATCTCACAAAGATGATGGATCAATGATGGAGATGAGTGGGAGGGCTTTGACTAAGCTCACAAGGTTGCTATATCAATGAAAATGTGCAAGAGAGTAAGCTTGAGCCGGCCATGGGGCTTAAATAGAAGCCCCAGTGACAATAGAGCCATTGTACCCCTTCATGGGCCTGATTCGGGGTGACCGGCGCTGATCAATTGACCGGAGCAAGGCCTCAGCGTCCGGTCGCCCGATGGCAGCCATGTGTCATCATGTCAACTGTGAGTCGTCTGATCTCAATGGTCATGTTATCGACGCAGCACAAGTGACCGACGCTGAACCCCAGCGTCCGTCATTTACAGTAAGGTTCCAAAACAGTTTTCTTGACCGGACAGTCGGGTCCTTGATCGGACACAGACAGCGTCCGTCAGTTACCCTATTTCTGATGCAGCTACGTCAGCTCTGACCGACGCTGCCTTCCAGCGTCCGGTCAGTCAGAGGCCCAGCATGCTAGGTCACATGACCGACGCTAGGTATCACTGCCACGCTCTGACCGGACGCGCCGGTCCCCCCTGAGACCAGTGTCCGATCAGTTGTTTAAAACAGCGAGACTGACCCTCTATCATCTATCTCCTTCACCCTTGCTCAAATGTGCCAACCACCAAGTGTATCACCTTGTGCACATGTGTTAGCATATTTTCACAAATATTTTCAAGGGTGTTAGTACTCCACTAGATCCTAAATGCATGTGCAATGAATTAGAGCATCTAGTGGCACTTTGATAACCGCATTTCGATACAAGTTTCACTCCTCTTATAGTATGGCTATCTATCCTAAATGTGATCACACTCACTAAGTGTCTTGATCACTAAAACAAAATGGCTTCCTACATTTTATACCTTTGCCTTGAGCCTTTTGTTTTTCTCTTTCTTCTTTTCCAAGTTCAAGCCTTTGATCATAACCATGCCATCACCATTGTCATGATCTTCGTCATTGCTTCATCACTTGGAATAGTGCTACCTATCTCATGATCACTTTGATAAACTAGGTTAGCACTTAGGGTTTCATCAATTAACCAAAACCAAACTAGAGCTTTCAATCTCCCCCTTTTTGGTAATTGATGACAACCCTTATACAAAGATATGAATTAAAGTTTATTTGAATCCATGTTGCTTGCCCAAGCATATTTACCATGTGTAAAGGATATGGACAAGTTTCATGAACTCCATATGGTAGCAATTGCTCCCCCTACATATGTGCTAAGAGTTTGGATTGTAGCTTTGCACATATGCTTAGGTAGGAAATATAGGAGTCAATTTCTACCAAATGATGCTAAGGTATAAGAGATGGACCTTTGAAGCGTGATACCAATCGGAGTGCACCATTATACCATCCTTAGCACCATTAGTAACTAGACATACATAAAAACTAGAATACCCCATGAGATCAACATTGCAAGTAAGGGTCTAATTTCCATATGATGAACATAAGTCTAGTTATTTAGCTAGATACCACTTGATAGCTAGATACCACTTGTAAATTCATGGGAAAGAAACCATTTGAAGACCTATGCATGCTAGATTTTCATTTCATCATTCAAATCTACAACTAGCATACACCACACAAACATGGATATTGAAATTAAGAAATTGTACCATGCAAGCAAACATATGTAATGCACATTCAAATGCACCATACAAGTTCATGAGCTTGCTCCCCCTATTTGTATATTCAAAATGAATTGATCCCCTTCCTTTGTTTCTTTGTACACTATTTCTCCCCCTATCACTTATCTTTGTTTCTCTCCCCCTTTGTCATCAATGACCACAAAGGCTTAAAGTATTGATAGGTTCAAATTATAGATAAGTTGGGGTGAAACCATGTGAAATGAGGATCATTTTTCAATTTGGTTCAATCTAGATTACTTGCAAAAGATATTTAACTCGGTTTGATCCAAGGACAAGCTTCTTCACACCTCCAAATAAGGGTTATCTTGTACCATGTTGAGTTAAACACTTATAGCTCATTTTATAGATCAAACACTAGGTTTACAAGCCCACAAACATGTCATATGCTACCACTAGATCATTTCAAACATACAAGCAATAGTGGTAACATACAAGCATCAAATTCATTTGATTTTCATGAATGCACCTATTCAAATGTGAAATATGTCTAGATGCACTAATCATGTCCTTAGCAAGGATATACGCCATGCCAATCAACTTTTACCTTAGATTGCTCGAAGAAGATGCATGTCATATAATGGGGTTGCATCAACACATATTGGAGAAGTTAAGTATGTTCAATTCATTCCTTAGCTTGCAAAACCTTTTCTCATCAAGTGGCTTGGTGAATATGTCGGCAAGTTGATCTTCGGTGCCCACACTCTCTATGAAATGTCCCCTTTTTGTTGGTGATCTCTTAGGAAGTGATGACGGACATCAATATGCTTTGTTCTTGAGTGTTGAACCAGGTTGTTTGTGAGTTTGATGACACTCTCATTGTCACATAGCAATGGCACTTGCTTGATCCTAATTCCAAAATCACTCAAAGTAGCCTTCATCCAAAGTAATTGAGCACAACAACTACCGACCGAAATGTACTCCGCTTCGGTGGTTGAAAGTGCTACACTATTTTGCTTCTTTGATGACCAAGATACAGGTGATCTTCCCAATAGTTGACATGTGCCCGATGTGCTCTTTCTCTCAACTTTGCATCCCGCATAATCGGAGTCCGAATATCCAATCAACTCAAATCTTGCTCCTTTGGGATACCATAATCCAACATGTTGTGTATGCTTCAAGTACCTCAATATCCTTTTAGTTGCCTTCAAATGACTTTCTCTTGGTGAGGCTTGAAATCTAGCACACATGCATACACTAAACATCACATCCGGTCTTGATGCGGTCACATAGAGTAGGCTTCCAATCATAGACCGATACATCTATTGATCCACCATGTTGCCACTAGCATCACTATCCAAGCTTCCACTTGTCCCCATTGGTGTACTAATGGCTTTACTATCATCCATTCCAAACTTCTTGAGCATCTCCTTGATATACTTGCCTTGACTCACAAATGTGCCATTCTTTATTTGCTTGATTTGAAGACCAAGGAAGTAACTAAGCTCTCCAATCAAAGACATCTCAAACTCACTTGCCATCATCTTGCCAAACTCCTCACAAAAATCTTGATTTGTTGACCCGAATATGATATCATCAACATAGATTTGCATCACAAACAAGTCATTTCCAAGCTTCTTGGTGAAGAGAGTGGTGTCAACCTTTCCCATCTTGAATCCCTTAGAGAGTAGGAAATCCCTCAATCTCTCATACCATGCTCTTGGTGCTTGTTTTAATCCATACAAAGCCTTTCTCAACTTGTAAACATGGTTGGGTTTCTTTTCATCTTCAAAACCAGGAGGTTGCTCAACATACACAAGCTCATTGATGTACCCATTGAGAAATGCACTCTTCACATCCATTTGGTACAACTTGATGTTATGGGCACAAGCATAGGCTAACAAGATCCTAATTGCTTCTATTCTTGCAACTTGGGGCATATGTTTCTCCAAAGTCAAGACCTTCAACTTGAGTATAACCTTGAGCCACTAATCTTGCTTTGTTCCTTATTACTATCCCATCTTGATCTTGCTTGTTCCGAAAGACCCACTTGGTTCCAATCACATTATGATCCTTAGGCCTCTCAACTAACTCCCATACTTGATTTTTTGTGAAGTTGTTTAGCTCTTCATGCATAGCATTGACCCAATCAACATCCTTCAAAGCTTCATCTATCTTCTTAGGTTCAATGGATGACATAAATGAGAAGTGCTCACAAAATAAAGCCAATCTTGATCTAGTTTGCACTCCTCTTGAAATATCACCAATGATGGTGTCCAATGGATGATCTCTTGCAACATTGGTTGGTTGAAGCATTTGCACTTGATTTCTAGCATTGGATTGATCACTTGGTTGAGATGAACTAGCCACTTGTTGATCTTGCACATTGCCATCACTAGTGCTTGCTTGGATTTGATCATGAGAACCACTAGCTTGCACATTTGAGTTAGAGAGCACTTGATTCTTGTCATCTTCAACATCAATCATCACTCTAGGCTTTAACTCACCAATGTCCATGTTTCTCATTGCCTTGACCAATTGAGTGCCTTTCACATCATCTAGATTCTCATCTTCCTCTTGGGAACCATTTGTTTCATCAAACTCCACATCATGAACCTCCTCAAGAGTACCACTAGCCAAATTCCAAACTCTATAAGCCTTGCTAGTAGTGGAGTAACCAAGCAAGAAACCTTCATCACATTTCTTTTCAAACTTGCTCAATCTGGTGTCTTTCTTTGATATATAACATTTACAACCAAATACCCGAAAGTATGCTATGTTTGGCTTTCTTCCATTCAATAGCTCATAAGGTGTCTTCTCCATCATGGGGTGACAATAGAGTCGATTGCTATAGTAGCAAGCCGTGTTGATTGCTTTGGCCCAAAATGAATGACTCACATTGTACTCACTCAACATTGATCTTGCCATGTCAATCAAAGTTCTATTCTTCCTTTCAACCAACCCATTTGATTGAGGAGTATACTTGGCCAAGAATTGATGTCTAATTCCAAATTCATCACACAACTCATCAATTCTTGTGTTCTTGAACTCACTTCCATTGTCACTTTTAACTTTCTTGATTGTTATTTCAAACTCATTGTGAATACCCTTGACAAAAGATTTGAATGTTGCAAACACATCACTCTTGTCAACAAGAAAGAAGACCCATGTATATCTAGTGAAATCATCCACAATTATAAATCCATATTTGTTTCCACCAATGCTAGTGTATGTGGTTGGTCCAAACAAGTCCATGTGCATCAACTCAAATGCCTTTGATGTGCTCATCATAGGATGTGTGTTACCAACTTGCTTTCCGGCTTGATATGCACTACATAGCTTATCTTTCTCAAAAGTGACATCTTTCAAGCCTCTAACTAAGTCATGCTTGATTAACTTGTTTAATTGTTTCATTCCAACATGACCAAGCCTTCTATGCCATAACCAACCCATGCTAGATTTAGTGATCAAACATGTTGACAATTGAGCTTCTCTAGCATTGAAATCAACCAAGTATAGATTCTCATATCTAAATCCTTTGAATATCAAGTTAGAGCCATCTACACTTATGATCTCTACATCATCCACACCAAATATGCACTTGAAACCAATATCACATAAATGAGCTACCTGACAATAGGTTGAAGTTCAAGCTCTCTACTAGTAGCACATTGGAAATGCTCAAGTCATTGGATATTGCAATCTTACCAAGCCCTTTGACCTTGCCTTTTCCATTGTCACCAAATGTGATACTATCAAACCCATTGCTCTTGTTTTCATTGATTGAATTGAACATTCTTGGATCACCGGTCATGTGTTGTGTGCACCCACTATCAAGCACCCAATGCCTTCCTCCGGCTTTATAATTGACCTACAAAAGAAGATCAATTCTTTTTAGGTACCCAAACTTGCTTGGGTCCTTGTAGGTTAGTTACCAAGGTCTTTGGTACCCAAATGGCCTTCTTCTTTAGGGCCTACAATTGGTGTACCAATGAACTTAGCATTCACACCGTTGGCACCCTTATAAAGCATGTAACAAGAATCAAATTTAATTGAGGATACATTAGGTAGCTTGTTCTTGTTAGTCTTGCAATTTTGCTCTATATGCTCAACTTGCTTGCATCTATTGCAAAACCGACCATTACCCTTCACAAAGCTAACTTTGGGAGTGACAAAGGCTGCCTTGCCTTTCTTGGCGATATAGCCTAATCCCTCTTTGTTGAGAGAGTACCTTTGGCTACCCAAGCACTTTAGCAAGCGGGCATCTCCACCATAGGCATTGCCTAAGGCATGAGTGAGCTCATTCACCTCCTTCTTGAGGGTCTCATTTTCCACTTTAGTGAGGCATCACAAGTGGTTCCATTACTCAAAGGTGAAGTAGAAGTGGTAGTGCTACAAGAGGTGTTAGTGGGAGCAACAAAAATAGATTCATCAATAAGATCACATGTTAGTCCTAGATCACATGATATGATCACTTGCTCCTTCTTGGCTTCCTCCACTTTGACTTGCTCAATGAGAGAGGAGTGAGCCTTTTCAAGCTTAGAGTGAGCTTTGCCAAGCTTCTCATGGGCTTCCATTAGCCTCTCATGAGTGGCATTGAGCTCATCAAAGGATTGCTCAAGAAATTTTACTTTCTTGCGCAATTCTTTGCACTTCTTTCTCTTCATCTCATTGCAAGCGTGCACTTGCTCACATATGTCCAAGAGCTCCTCCTTGGTGTACTCCTCATCCTCATCATCATCATCATCATCATTAACATTCCTACAAGAGTCACTTTCACATTCGTCATCATCACTCTCATCATATTTTACCTTGGTAGGCTTTGCCATGAGACATGTCGATGGAGTGTCGAAGATGGAGAGCTTCTTGTTGATGGTGATAATTGCTAGTGCTCTCTTGATAGATTTCTTGTCATCATCACTAGAGCTATCACCATCTGAGGAACCATCACTATCCCAAGTGACTACATAGCCTCCACCCTTCTTCTTCTTTTGGAAGGTCATTCTCTTCTCCTTCTTCTCCTTCTTTTCATTTTTATCTTTCTTGTGCTTCTTCTTCTCATCTTCATCATTATCATTATTGTAGGGACAATTTGCTACAACATGATCGGGGCTCTTGCAATTGTAGCATCTTCTCACATACTCTTTGCTCTTGGTGTGATCTCTTCTCTTTCTTGCACCATAGCCCTTCTTCTTCATGAATTTGCCCATCTTGCGCACAAATAGAGCCATGGCTTCATCATCAATGTCACTAAGATCATCATCATCACTTGATTCTTTCTTAGACTAGCCCTTGTTCTTAGATGATGATGATCTAGCCTTAAATGCTACACTCTTCTTTTTCTTGTCCTCTTCTTCCTCCTTGTCCTCCTTGTCATCCCCTTCCCTTTCCACACGGTATGTCTCTTGTGTCATGACATCACCTAGTACTTGGTTGGGGGTAATCTCCTTCAATCCTCCTCTTATGATGAGCAATCTCAACATCTCAAATCTTGGAGGTAGGCACATCAAGAACCGATGAGAGACATCATCATCCTTGATCTTCTCTCCCAATGCCTTCAAATCACTGACAATGACTTGCAATCGATGGAACATCTCCAGAATGCTCTCATCATCCTTCATCTTGAAACTTGTCAACTTGTCCTTGAGGATATACAACTTGGCACTCTTCACCGCCGGTGTGCCCTCATATGTTTCTTCCAATCTTTTCCACACCTCATTTGCTCTTTCACAATCCTTGATTTGCTCAAACACCTTGGAATCAATGGCATTGTATATGGTGTTGAGAGCCATTGTATTGCATTGCTTGTTGATCTTATCTTGGTTGGTGGGATCATCGAGATCGATGATAGCATAATCATTCTCGGTCACTTACCATACTTGATCATTGATTGAACCAAGATACATCCTCATCTTTCTCTTCCAATAATCATAGCATGTGCCATCAAAGAACGGTGGTTTGCCCCCCACATGGTTGAACACAACTTGAGCCATAATTTGACACCGAGGTTGTTAAGCCTTCAATCAAACGGTAACCATGACTTTGATACCACTTGAAAGGTCCTAATATGGCTAGAGGGGGGTGAATAGCCTATTTAAAAATCTACAAACCAACTAGAGCAATTTGATTAGTATGACAAATAGCGAAATGCAAACTTGCTCTAGCTCTACAAGGGTTGCAAGCCACCTATCCAACAATTCTAGTTGCAATAATTACTAGGCACACAACTTGCAAAGATACTACTCACTAAGAGCTCTCAAACTTGCTACTCTAAAGAGCTCCACTAGATGAACTTAAAACAACAAAGCAAGCTCTCAATTCTAATTACACTAAAGAGCTTGCCACAACTAGTTTGCAAGAATATAAATAAGAGAGTAGGGTGATTATACCGCCGTGTAGAGGAATGAACCAATCACAAGATGAAGATTACGCCAATCACCGGGAGAATGCAAATGACAAGAGACAACCGATTTTTTCTCCCGAGGTTCACGTGCTTGCCAACACGCTAATCCCCGTTGTGTCGGCCAATACTTGGTGGTTCGACGGCTAAGAGGTGTTTCACAAACCTCGTCCACACGATTGGACACCGCAAGAACCTATCCACAAGTGAGGTAACTCAATGACACGAGCAATTTACTAGAGTTACCTTTTGACACTCCACCGGGGAAGGTACAACTCCCCTCACAATCATCGGAGACAGCCACGAACAATCACCAACTCATGACGATTCTCCACCGCTGCACCAAGCCGTCTAGGTGGTGGCAACCACCAAGAGTAACAAGCAAAATCCATAGCGCAACACGAATACCAAGTGCCTCTAGATGCAATCACTCAAGCAATGCACTTGGATTCTCTCCCAATCTCACAAAGATGATGGATCAATGATGGAGATGTGTGGGAGGGCTTTGGCTAAGCTCACAAGGTTGCTATATCAATGAAAATGTGCAAGAGAGTAAGCTTGAGCTGGCCATGGCGCTAAATAGAAGCCCCCAAAAAATAGAGCTGTTGTACCCCATCATTGGGCACTGATCGGGGTGACCAGACACTCTGGTCCTACTGACCGGATGTAGGGCTCAGCGTCCGGTCGCCCGATGGTGGCCACATGTCATCCTGTGTTCAATAGGAGTCGTCTGATCTCAACGGTTATGACATGACCGGACGCTCTGCCATAAGTGACCGGACGCTGAACCCCCAGCGTCTGGTCGTTTACAGTAAGGTTCCAAAACCAGTTTTCTTCGACTGGACAAGTCCGGTGGTACTTGACCGGACACAGCCAGCGTCCGGTCAGTTACCCTGACTTCTGTGCAGCTACGTCAGCTCTAACCAGACGTAGCCTTCCAACGTCTGGTCAGTTAGAGGCCCAGCATCCAGTCACATGACCGACGCCAGGTAATCACTGCCATGCCTGACCGGACGCGCTAGTCCCCCTAAGACCAGCGTCCGGTCTGTTCTAAAACAGCGAGACTGACCCTCTTTCATTTCTATCTCCTTCACCCTTGCTCAAATGTGCCAACCACCAAGTGTATCACCTTGTGCACATGTCTTAGCATATTTTCACAAATATTTTCAAGGGTGTTAGTCACTGTTTAAAATAGCAGGCTATTGAAAATAGCGGCAATTTTTTTTCAAAAGCTATGCAGCTATAGCGGCGCTATGCCAGATAGCGTTTTTATAAAAAAATAGTAATTGATAAAAAAACATGGCAAATATGAAATTCGATGAACACAAATATGTTTCTAAGGTTCCACAATTCTAGGTAACATTACCAAATACCAAATGACATTACAACATGATTCATGAAAGTTTAACCGTCCAAAATACCAAATTAGTAGCAAATAATAATTAATAAGTAGAAAATCGTCATAGCGTTTAGCGACGCTATAGTGGCAAATAGCGGTAAATAGCTGCAAATAGCGGCGCTATAGCAACAAATAGTGGCGAAAGTCATCATAGCGTTAAAAAGATCAATAGCTTAGCGGCAGGCTTCTCCCACCGCTATAGCGCGGCTATAGCGCCGCTATAGCCCGCTATTTTTTTCCATGGTGTTAGTACTCCACTAGATCCTAAATGCATGTGCAATGAATTAGAGCATCTAGTGGCAGTTTGATAACCGCATTTTGATACGAGTTTCACTCCTCTTAATAGTACGACTATCTATCCTAAATGTGATCACACTCACTAAGTGTCTTGATCACTAAAACAAAATGGCTTCTACATTTTATACCTTTGCCTTGGGCCTTTTGTTTTTCTCTTTCTTCTTTTCCAAGTTCAAGCCTTTGATCATAACCATGCCATCACCATTGTCATGATCTTCGTCATTGCTTCATCACTTGGAATAGTGCTACCTATCTCATGATCACTTTGATAAACTAGGTTAGCACTTAGGGTTTCATCAATTAACCAAAACCAAACTAGAGCTTTCATCAAGGCAGGTCCTATGCCAGCAGGTAGCCCTTAATTTATGCACATTTTCTCTTATCAATTTTGCTATCGAGTCCCTAACCCCAACAATGGCAAGGGGTCAGGCCTCACTCGGGGGCTAGAGAGAGTATCTATTCTCTAGACATTCTTTATGCCCGACCCCTTCTCACGTTAAAAAACTAGAAGCAAGGTGTGCGGAAACAAACTCTGAGTAAAACTAGTCGGACCACTAGAAACCTATGCCCTAGCGGCTATGGCATTTCTGCTCACCAGCGTGATGAGAGTTCTTGTCCCCACACCCCGAGCTTTTGCCTCCGCCTTCCCTAGAAGGGTTTGGAGGGACCCACTGGCGGAATCTCCATCGAGGAGAGGTCGGTAGGTCACCCAAGTTAGTCAGATGGCTCGGGTCACTGCCAAGAGATGGGTACGGAGAAGCAGGATCCCCATGTAGGTTACGCCAACTCCATCATGAACGATGGACCCGGACCCCGCACAGACATATCCGGTAAGAGCTCCCTAAACCCATCACTCAAGCCATCGAGATAACTTTACCGACCCCCACTTTTCTTTTCCATTGCATGATCATTCATTCATCCATTCTCATGCATGCATTCATATATTCATTCATCCATTCATCCATACATTCATCCCATACATCCAAGCATTGCATATGCAATTGCTACATCACAACGCTTTGTGTCACATCATGAAGCGGTAGTCGTCTCATTCTATATGAGCGGTGATCGACCGAGGTTCGAAGGCTAGCCCGTGAAGGGCTCGAGGCCACCACGTGTCAAACAGAGTTAGGGGAGAAAAACATAGATGAGCCCAGCAGCCTTGCTTGACCCTGCTCAGAAGTGGATAGGGACATCTAGACCTTTCTTGTTCGATCCTAACCTCGAGCCAAGCGCACAGAATCTCCATCGAGGAGAGGACAGCGAGCCACCTGAGTCGCTCTCTGGAGTGACATAGGAATCTACCAAGAGGTGGGTTAAGGAGCAGTGGAATGCCACATGAGGGCTATGCTGACCCCATCAATGAATGATGGACCCGGATTCCACTTGGACACGCCCATTAGCGAGCTCACCGAGCATGACACTCGAGCCATTGAGGCAAGTGTCGTTAGCTTAGCCCCTCTGGTTATGAAAATCATGGACGGGGTGATGCATGAAACATGGCTAACACCCACCGAGCCCTATAGGGCTCGGGGGCTCGAGCCGCCCAACCCGAACTCAGGAATCCACCTAACCGGGGTTCAAAGGCTAGCCCATGAAGGGGTCGAGGCCACCTCACGTCGAACAGAGCCAGGGGAGAAAACACAGATGAGCCCCAGCGGCCTTTGCTCAACCCACTCAGAACTAGATAGGGTCATCTTGACCTTCTCGTTCGATCCTAACCTCGAGCCGAGCCCGTAGAATCTCGATCGAGGAGAGGTCAGCGGGCCACCTGAGTCGCTCTCCGAAGCAACATGGGCATCTGCCAGGAGGCGAGTTAAGGAGCAGTGAAATGCCACATGAGGGATATGCTAACCCCATCACGAATGATGGACCCGGATTCCACTCGAACATGCCCGATAGCGAGCTCACTGAGCGTGTCACTGGAGCCATCGAGGCAAGTGACGTTAGCTCAACCCCTCTGGTTATGGAAACCGCGGACGGGGCGACAATCACAAAGACGAGCCAACCCTCGACCGGACCCCTGCTACGCGTGGGGGCTCGAGGAAAGTTGGACTCACAAGGAGTCTGAATGTGTGGCCGTAGAATGATGGCTCATATCCTAGGGAGGGGGTACGCACGAAAATAAGAGACGCTTTCTCCTACTAATTTTGCTATCCTCTCCTTGATCTTTAGTGACACCTGACCCCAACAATTG
Source organism: Miscanthus floridulus (assembly GCF_019320115.1). Classification (NCBI taxonomy): domain Eukaryota; kingdom Viridiplantae; phylum Streptophyta; class Magnoliopsida; order Poales; family Poaceae; genus Miscanthus; species Miscanthus floridulus. The sequence goes on along the minus strand of NC_089587.1, from coordinate 141,296,678 downwards.
CAAGGGGTCAGGTCTCACTAGGAGGCTGATAAGGGTATACATACACCCTTTTTAAAATAGCCACTGCGCCCGACACCCTTCCTCACGTTAAACCTAGTAGCAAGGTCTGCGGAAACGAACAACTAAGCAAGGCTTGTCGTATTGCGAGAAACCTATGCCCCAGCATCTATGGCACTCTTGCTTACTAGCATGATCAGAGTTTCCCTCCTACACATTGAGCACTACAGTCTTAACAAATGGAAGGGTCAGAACGCATGAACCCCTTTTCACACATAAAAAGGGAGGGAGAACAAATCCATTCGCACCAAAACAAAAGAACAGACTTGGTCAAACAAAACAAAATACCAAGTTTGTTTAAATGATACACAAGGGTCGGCACTTGTCTGCTGATTAAAAGAATGATCGACCAACCTATTGAACTAACTAACACCTTTGGGGGAGAACTACGCCTTTGATCCTGTCCGCTAGGTCCTGCGAAAGGGGAGCCATCGCTGCTTCCATCTCCTATAGCTCATGGACTTCATAGCCAGGCGCGAAGCCATGGCTCATTGTCTCCAGATCGATGATGTCCCCATAGTGAGAATGAGCAATCATGAAGGATTGACTGACCCCGGTGTGAAGGGCATTCCTCTCGAGCTAGCGCACCTGCGTTGTGATCTTGATGGCACGGGCTATGAGCTAATTGGTCCCCTCTGACCGCACCATCTCAAGATCATCGCAGACCACTCTAAAGGTGGCACTCAGAATACCGAGCTCGTCACTCTCCGCCTGAAGATTCCACCTTGCCTTAGCGAGGTCCATGGCTAGCCCTGCAGAAATGCTTTCGGCCTCTAGCTTCTAGGTCGTCGCGTTTCCAAGCTTAGCCTAGAGGGAGCTAACCTTCTGCTATGCATCGTTGTTCTCTAGGTAGGCCTAGTCATGCTCTCAGAAGGCCTGGTCATGCTCCTCGCAAGCCACGCCGCATTCTGAGCGGAGCCTCTTCGCTGTTTTTAGGAGCTCATCTCGCTCCTTGCACAATCGAGCGACCACCACGGCATCCAAGCTCCCTTTCTTCTCTAGGGCCGTGACCTTCTCCTCAGTCCCTAGCTTCAGCTCCCTTTCCTTCTCAACCATAGCCAGAAGGCCGAGGATCCACTGGCGGGTCTCAACGTCCTTCTGGAGCAACTCGTCCTGCTCCTTCCTGACCTTGGTGGCTTCGTCATCGTTACTCCATGACCTCGCCGACAAGGCCTCGAATGCCTTCTCAGCCTCAATAGTGTGCCGACGGGCCTCAGCCACCCGTGACCAAAGATCGTCCACCTCCTCGGCGAGGGGAGTTAACTTGGCCACCCTCTGCTGGGTGGCAACAAGATTAGCGGCCACCTCCCCGCATAGCCACACCTCCTCAACGAGGCGGTCCTAGATTTCCTTCTGTTCACGAAGGAACCGATACTTCCCCCGGCTACGACCGATGAGGGACTGAAGGGAGATGATGGTCAAGGTACAAAAAATATATAGAGAAAGAAAAGGGCGAGAGGCAAGATCAAGCAAATACCCAGTTAGAGGGAACAACAACATCATGCAAGGCACCCCTAGAATGGTCTAGGGCTTCAAGCACAGACGCGATCGCCACATCGAGGCTCTCCCGCTCCATGCTCTCGGTGGCGGCGTCGAGGGTGAAAAGCGTCGATGCTAGCTCCTGCCGATTTGTCCACCAGAGCAGGGGCTCGCCCCACGCAGGCGAGTCACTATACATCGACATCAGGGCCAGGGATGGCTCCCCATCGACTCCAAGCACCGTCGACCCTTCTCGCTATGACATGCCTGCCAGGACACTCCCTCTGGCGATGGAAGGGGTCAACAGTACGGACACCGACCCCTCTCCCAATAGCACGATGTCTGGGGACCCCTTGGCCGCGTCCCCCTCCATCTGGCCCATGCCAGGCGCCGTCGCTTGGGCCACCGATGGTGCAGGTCGCATCGGTACCTTAGGCGCTGTGACGGTTGTGCCTGGCTGTGGCCTACCTATCATAGCCACCGCCACTTACACCTGCATTGGCAGGGCCCTAACTGGCTACGTCGCGCTCGCCATGGTCGGTGCCATGAGCCCGGTTGGTAGCCCCATCCGCCTCGTCGTTGGCAGTGGTATTGCCTCCATCATTGGCTGCTCTACCACCTCCGAAGGCTCCCCATGAGCCACTGCATCTGCCTGTCCCGCCGAGGGCACGGGGACCACCATGGGCAGCACCGGTCCGGCCAGAGACGTAGTTGCCCTAGCGCTGCTCCTACCCAAAATGGGAGCAGCGCCAGCCGATGGTAGCCGCCTCGCTTGAAGGGCAATGTTTTCCTTTGGCGCCAGTGCCAAAGGATTCCACTGCCTGCCGAAGCTGCAAGGGACGAAAAGCATAAGTCACGATGAAATCCAACCAAAACAGGGAAAATAGAGGAGCTGATAACTCACCTCAGTGTCGTCGGGTGGCAGGTATGTTTGGGGGGGAACCCCTAGACCTCTGCTCTGCCTCATCAGGGTGAGACCATTTCTAGCCCGCCCCCTGCTCCTGGGTAGAGGGGCTCGCTCCCCTTGACTCTTGGGGCACAACGGCAAAGCCGCCCGCCTCCGTTGACATCTTAGGTACGGCAGTAGTGCCGCCACCTCTATCGACTCCTAAGGTAGGCCGATGGTACGTCCTGCCTCCACCGGCTCCCAGGATGTACCCTCCCCTCTATGGAATGGGAAGGGTCCCGACTCCTGCAAGGATGAACCAATACCTTTCAGTGCATCCTTGTTCTCTAGGATGTCCCACTCGACATCGTTGGCTACCTTGTCATCATCGCCATCATCATCATAGTCATCATTGTCGATGTCCTCCCCCCATTCCCGCGCCTGCAGCTTCCGCTACCTCTATCTCTTTTTGTCCTCCTTCACCTTCCTTAGCCGATCGCCCTTGGCATGATTCACCACCCTCATGGAAGAATCCCTTAGCAATGGTGCTGGGTGATCTGTGAAGATGAGGTCCCTCGGCTGGTCCTGCCCCTCTCAAAGTTAGTATCAAGAGGTTAGGAAATCTATTGAAAGAAGGCATAAGATGGGTAAACTTATGAAGACGACGTGGCCTGGTTCTGGGCACATCGGAGGATGTCCTGGCACCGCGTAGATGAATCGAGGGGGCACCCATGTTGTCCCACGAGAGCTCCATTGCCTCCTTGATGTGTTGCGCGATCTCGAAGTTGGGGAGCGCCCCCTCGGTGAGCGTCGTTCCATCGAACAACGCCTCGGGTGCCATCGTGTATAGCGGGAGCGCGCGCGTCATCAACGGCGCCACCCTCCTTGTGTGGTAGGCCCCGATGACGCCCGACCCCTTCAAGCCATTCTCCTTGAGGATGTGGATGTCGGTGATGTGGTCCTAGATCATCTTCTTGTCCTTCTCCGAAATGCCCCACTTCCTCCATGACTCCAGGGCCTCTTCGATCAGGTGCTCGGTGAACTCGAACAGAGGGGCGGCAGCGTCGTTCTTGAGGTAGAACCACTACGAGTGCCACCCCTTATTGGACATTGATAGCCGCATTGTTGGGTACTTATCGACTCAATTGTTCCAGAGCTGGATGCCGGTGCACCCAATAGGCATGTGCAGCTCCTGCCTGCCACTCTTCTCCCTCTTCTTCTGGAGGGTGACGATAAAGAAGTACCTCCACAAACCAAAGTGGGTGCTGATCACTAGGAACCCCTCGCATAGGGCGATGAATGCCACCATGTGCTGTATCCCGTTGGGATTGAGATGCTGCAATTCGATCTTGTAGTAGTGCAGCTATGGCAGAACCACCCGAAATAGCGCACTTACGGAGGCACTCGTCTAACACCAGACACTAAGCACCCCGACAGACACTACCGCGAGCGGTATCCATCGGACACACCCCGAGGGAGAGCCCAAAAGATCCACATTTTTCCCCAAGGATCCAATAATGAAAACGAGTTACAACACAAGTTCATCTCATACATTAGAGTTTCTGAAAAGTACATTATTACAATACTAAATACAGAGTTCGGAATGATAAACAGCGGAATATTCAAAGATAACATCTAGCGATAAGATAACGAGGATTTTGTCTGAGCCCACCAGAAGAATCCTCCACACAAGGTACTCCTCAAGTATCACCTGCAACAGGGGTAAATAAACCCTGAGTACACAATGTACTCGCAAGACTTATCCGATAGTGGGAAATACTTTCCCGACTCCAAGGAATATGCTAGGCTTTATGGTTGCTGGTTTTCTTTTAGCCAAAAGCAGTACTAATATTGAGTCCTTATTGATATATTATCATTATCAGCCATATTAAGTTTTTATCTAGTCAATCTATATAAGCACATGTGCTACTTTCAAGCAAGAGTTGAGCAATCGATACTGTTTCTTCTCCTTTCCACTTCCAATTCTTACTATGGTGCTAAACCGCAGACAAGCCGTACCGGGTAACCCGGCGATTTGCGAATCAATGTGCCCAGCTGGGTGCCCCGAAGACACACGCCCCGCTTGTACCCTGGGCACAAGCGGGACTAACCCACCACTCTCCTGTCCCGGGTGTCCAGGTCCCCGTCCAAACTTGGACTCCAAGCCCCCGCCTCTGAATCCCAGACTCAGTGCGGCGCAAGGACCTCCACCACCTCCTCTTCCCATTAGTCAGTCCGGAAAGAGCTGGATCCGCGACAAGAGAGCAGCAAGTCTTCCCTGCGCCCATACCCAAGTATGTGCTCGGGACAAAAGTCTGTGACTTGCCTAGAGTCATATGCAACGACCGGTCCTTAATCGACACAGACAGGGAAAAAGTGTAACCGGGCTATGCCCTGTTGGCCGCAGGACACAACCCCTCACACCCACCAGAATCAAATCCACATCCCTGTCCGGTCACCATTTTTCCTTCCCATTATTTCATCATGATATTATAGTGTAATCACCTATTTGCGAGTAACGTCAGGTTACTCATGCTACCGACATCCTGAGCACAGCAGCTACTCGACCTGCACTAGTAGGACTCAGGGTGGATATATTTATGCATGTAGTTTCCATAAAATGCCTGTAACGTAAATGCATATCATATAAATATATTCAGTGATTATTTAAAAATAGGGCTTATGCACCGGGGCTTGCCTTGGGCAGGTGCCGAGTTAGCAAAGTCAGTACCAATAGGCTCCTGGTCTCCTTCCTGTGTGAAAAGCTCCTCCTCGTACTCCTCGATCACCTCGTCGTACTCCGGATCACCGACGGGTACGAAGTCTACCTGTTCGTGATCTACATGAAATGACGATGCAATGATTACACTATGGCAACAGCAATTCTCAATGCAAAAGTACCTCTATTACATTACTAAGTGAGGTCTACCTACTAAAGTCTAAGCCACATACCAGTACTACTAACAAGTATGACCGTGTCCTACATTCTTACAATGACTACGGATATTCATACTCCTAATGTCAGTTTATGATAAAGCAAGGATAACAACTACGTCATCCAACGACTCGTCCTATGATTATCATCAGTACAGCAAGTATATAAATGCCTAAGGAACCTACGGTAATGATTTCAAAGCTAAAGTTATCGTCTGTTTACCACAACAAATCTTGCAATTAAAGATCGATATACCGCTAAGCCCTCTACTTCAAGCTTATGGGCCTACCATCCTAACCACTAATGGGGAACCAGCTGTACTAACAGGTAGTTGATATTTCTGCGAACCTAACAAACTTTGTTTCGCTATTTTTGGACAATCATGCAATTTACTACTAATTATTGAAGTTCAGTTCATAACCTAAATAGATAAACAATTTCTAATACAATGAAATGGAGAAAACAAAACCTCCCTGACCGGCCCATGACGCGCGGCCCGACCCAACTCGCCATCCCGCCCGCGCGCGACAGCAGCCAGGCGCGCGGCCCACGTGGAGGTGCGGCCCAGATGGCCAACGGCCCGCGAAGGGGAAAGCCTGCGCGCGCGGTAAAAATGCACGAACACCCCCGACGATCTCAGCATTTACTACGAGCTCTATAGTACTGTTTCGCTACTCTACCGTTTTACACCAGCACCCTCCCACTTCCTCTTCTTCACCGCGAGGAGGTCCCTGGCCCCCCCAGGGCGCGCACCGGCGCGACGACATGGCACCGGGCGACCACGCCGGCCTCACCTGAACCCCTACAGCCTACCTAAGGGGTCGATAGGTACCTGGATAGCACGTAGAAGCTACGGGAGGCGACACAACGAGCAGAGATGCAGGCACAACCTCCCCCCCGGCGGTGGCTCCTGACCTGCAAGAGCGAGCGTGTTCCCGTGAGCAACATCGAAGGCGAGGCCAGCGCACGAGCTAGCGAGCACCAGGGAGCACTCACCGACACCCCTGCGTTGACGGTTAGGTTGGAGGCGGTCTGAGCAAGGCTGGCCACGTGAGCTCGCGGCGGTGCGGTGATGACCGACGGGGGCACTACCGTGGTGGTGGGGCTGGCCTGCTGCGATGCTAGGACTGAGGTGCGCGGGGTGCTCAGGAGGACATGGCGAGTCTGCGGGTGCACTGAATCACCACGAGGTGCACTGCGGGACTGGCTCACCGCTAGAGGGCGTCGGCACGGCCTTATGGACCTGGTGGCACGGCAGTCCAAAATTGAAGCACAGTGAGGCGAGAATGGCAGCGCGGTGGGGTAGGCTAGATGACCGACTGTCTAACGGAGCTACAAGCAAAGCCAATTGGAAAGCGGTGCACCCACTACGGCGAATTGGAAGAAAAAGTCACGACGGCCAGGGGACAACGGAGACAGAGGAGGTCCCGTCGCGGTATGGCTCACCAGCGACGTCAACGCTCAGTACTGACTTGCCTGGCCATGGGGAACCTCAGGGCGTGCTCCCGACAGCCGTTCGCATGGCCGCTGCAGCAAACGACGAAACACGACATGGGTCGCCTGCGGGTAGTACCAGCCCACGGACACCGCAACGCGACGTCGAGGTGATGGCGAAGCAGGCCGTAGACCAGCGCGCAAGCAGCCAAGGGAGTCCAGGCGTGGTACCAACGTAGCCGCTGGCGACGCGAATGCGGGACCCAGTGGCGACACGGCCACGGTGGCGCAGAGCAAGGCACGGGCAGAGCACGGCCGGCGGTCCGGGCGCCACGCGTCGGTTGGCGAGGCGAGCAGCAGCGAGGCAGAGTGCGCAGGCGGGCAGCAGCAAGGCAGAGGGTCAAGACGCGCGGGGCGTGCGAGTGAATGGCGTCGTCAGCACAGCCGAGCGTGGCAGTGGCTCAGGCATGCATGACACAGCACGCTGGCAAGCCGACCGGGGTGGTGACCATGCCCAGCGCTCAGCCAGGTGGTGTGCACGATTTTTAAAGCAGCTAGAAATTGCGTACGCCATGTCCCAAACGCTAAGCTAATTGCTCGATGCGACAAGGGGTACACCGAGCCATCACCCACAGTTGCGACATTTCTCTACTCCTTAAGACAATTGTTCCACAACTAATGCCAAAGGTTGCTTCGTCGACCACTTCAAAAACCGCCGTGGAGGGCGTTGTTTTGAAAGGGTTTCGCGTCGAAACCCCAAACCCGACCCCCGGGACGTACGCGCTAGCCATCCATGTCATCGACCGCAACTTTTTATCATCATTCCCAAAACGTTTATAACATTTTGTGTTAACAAAATTTTGATTCGGGTAATAAACACGTTATGTGACATGAAACATAACCTTTTTCTTTACGTTTCGCAAAAATGTTTCCAAGCCAAACATGGATTATAAAGCCTATCATACACCAATGCACATAAATCAGATGCTTATGAATTATTTCAGCAAAACGTTACAATGTAACACTAGGGTGTTACAAATCTACCCCCCTAAAACAAATTCTCGACCCGAGATTTCATGTGCCTAGTGTGAGAAAAGGTATGGAGTACATTTTGCGCAAAACTAACTATCTGGCCCAGAGAGGAGATGGGGGTAATGCTTTGTTAAGTAGTTCTCTTGCTCCTAGGTGGCTTCGTCCTCTAAATGGTTTTGCCATTGTACCTTGTAAAACTTTATCACCCTATTCCTAGTCTCTCTCTCTCTCCTTCTCATCCAAGATTTTTATAGGATGTTCCACATAGGACAGATCAGGTTGGAGTGGAAGTCCTTCTATTTCCACAGATTCTTCAGGAACTCGTAGGCATTTCTTCAGCTGCGAGACATGAAATACATTATGAACTGCCGAGAGAATTTCAGGGAGTTGGAGACGATAAGCCACGGGACCACACTGCTGCAACACCTTGTATGGACCCACATACCGAGGGGCTAACTTTCCATGAACACCAAACCGATGTACCCCTCTCATAGGAGATACCTTGAGATACACATAATCTCTAGCTGCAAATTCTAAAGGCCTTCTTTGCTTGTCTGCGTAAGCCTTCTGTCGACTCTGAGCTGACTTCAAGTGTTCATGAATTATATTTACTTTCTCTCGAGCCTCCTTTATGAAATCAGGCCAGAACTACCCACGGTCTCCTACTTCAACCCAATTGTAGCACCCGGTTTTAAAGGCAAAACCAGATACACACTATATGTGAGCCCAGGAAGTCAAATCTCACATACAGCCACAAATCAGGGTAATATCAAAAGACAATACTTATTACATAACGTATTAGTAAAAGAAAAGTACCCTCAGAGTAAAGACAGCGAAAAGTTGACTCCGATCTTCTGGTGAAGACTCCGAATCCACAAGGACGACTGACTGGTTGACCACAAGCCTAACTCCTCCAAAACCAGCAATCTGGTACCCATTCGGGATTTTTATCCAAGTATAGAAAAATAAAGCAAGCGTAAGTACATGTCGTACTTAACAATTATATCATGGGGTTCATGAGGCTCAAAAAGGCTGACACTGGTTTACTGCGATTAGCTTTAATAGATCATCTTTTTAGCAATTGGCTGGCAACAAGTTTATCCATAAGCCCATAAACTCATGATCAAGTAAACATGAATAAGGTATAGCATAAACGATTAATTATTAACATCATCATTATCCATTAGCGATCATCTCTATTCCATAAGGGTCCAAGGTCGCTCGTGACCATGAGCACGGCTGTTATAACAGTTTTACACTCTGTAGAGGTTGTACACGTTCACTGTAAGTCGTGATTTGCCCTTTCGCCCGAGGTGATTAGCCTCTTGACCCACTACCAAGGAAGGTCGGCAGGGTTCACTATGAAGCCTTTCAAAGGTTCGTCTAACAAGTTAGGGCCGCTAAGGTTTACCCATCAATAAGCATGAACCCCCCTCCAAGTAGTGACTAGCAAGTGCACCTACTTGGCAGACCGAGATCATACCCATTGGAGCCCCTCTTGCGCCGTAAAGGTAACCACTAACAAGCTAGAAAAGGTCCTCATATTGAGCTAAAGCCAGAGCCATATAGCCCTCACAGCTGTACTGTAAGTCCTGGATGATCACTTACAGATGAGTCCTTAGGGAGAGGAATCTAGAGCATTTAGAAAGTAGCTAAACACTCCAGCCCCCTATTTCCATGTTACTAAAAAGTCATATTTTAATGTTTATTGCATATACCATTAGTCAAGTTACAAGATCAAGGTTTTGATTAAGCACTAGCAAAAACTATTCCATGCAATATCCCAAAGGTATCAAGGTGCAAGATATCAAATATCTAGGACATCCTTAATGGTAACAAGGTAGACACATGCAATATGAATTTAGTGATTAAATATGAATAGGTAACAAGGATGGTCCCATGCTATACTTGCCTTACACACCGATCCAATTACCGGACCGAGACCCTCACCTTCGATGTAGTGGGGTTCCCGGGGACTTTCCACGCCATTCTGGGACGACCATGTTACGTGAAGTTCATGGCCGTACCCAATTACACATACCTGAAGCTGAAGATGCCGGGCCCCCGTGGGGTCATCACCATCGGCACCTCCTTCCAGCGCGCTTACGAGTGCGAGGTCGAATGCTGCGGACACGCATCCGCGGTCATCGCGTCCGAAGAGCTTGCCACCCTGAGGGAGGAGGTCATTGAAGGGACACCCGACGCAAAGAAGTCGTCTGGATCGTTCGAATCAGCAGAGGGTTCCAGGGACGTCCTCCTGGATCCTAGTAGCTCCGAGGGTAAAAAAGTCTGAATCGGGACCGCGCTCTCCTCCACATAGGAAAGCGCGCTCGTCGACTTCCTCCGCGCTAACAAGGACATCTTTGCGTGGAAACCCTCGGATATGCCGGGCATCCCGAGGGAGGTCGCCGAGCATACCCTCCAAATCCTCCCGGGATCCAAGCCGGTGAAACAACGCCTGCGCCGCTTCGACGAGGAGAAACGCAGGGCCATCGGCGAGGAGATAGCCAAACTACTGGCCGCAGGATTCATTAAGGAAGTGTACCACCCAGAGTGGTTAGCAAACCCTGTTCTTGTCCGGAAAAAGAGCGGGAAATGGAGGATGTGTGTTGATTATACTGGCCTTAACAAATCGTGTCCAAAGGATCCATTTCCTTTGCCACGAATAGACCAAATAGTCGACTCCACCTCGGGGTGCGAAACCCTCTGTTTCCTTGACGCATACTCAGGTTATCATCAAATCGCGATGAAAGAGTCCGACCAGCTCGCGACATCTTTTATCACGCCCTTTGGATCATTTTGCTACGTTTCAATGCCGTTTGGTCTGAAGAACGCTGGGGCAACGTACCAGCGCTGTATGCTTAGTTGCTTCGGAGATCTCATCGGGCGAACCGTTGAGGCCTATGTCGACGACATTGTAGTCAAGTCCAAGCGGGCTGACCACCTTGTCGCCGATCTCGAACGTACCTTTGCGAAACTCCGAGCGAACGGCATCAAACTCAATCCCGAAAAATGTGTTTTCGGGGTCCCGAGGGGCATGCTGCTCGGCTTCATCGTCTCCGAGCGTGGCATCGAGGCCAACCCAGAGAAAATAACAGCCATCACGAGGATGGGCCCAATCCAAAACATAAAGGGGGTTCAGCGGATCACCGGGTGCCTTGCCGCCCTCAGCCGATTCATTTCACGCCTCGGCGAACGAGGACTTCCCCTTTATCGACTCCTGAAGAAAACGGACCGTTTCGAGTGGACAGCCGAGGCTCAGAAGGCACTTGACATGGTTAAACAATTTTTAACTAAACCACCGGTCCTAGTTCCTCCATGCGATGGAGAATCTCTCCTACTATATATATCAGCCACCACCCAAGTGGTTAGCTCGGCCTTAATAGTAGAGCGGGAGGAAGAGGGGCACACCTTCAAGGTGCAGCGCCCTGTATATTTCATCAGCGAGGTGTTATCCGACTCCAAAACCCGCTACTCTCAGATCCAGAAACTCCTCTACACCGTCCTCATCACCAAAAGGAAGCTACGCCACTACTTCGAGTCACACCCCGTGACAGTGGTGACGTCGTTCCCCCTCGGCGAGGTCGTTCGTAGCCATGACGCAACGGGAAGAACCGCAAAGTGGGCACTCGAGCTGATGGATCAGGGCATTTCTTATGTTCCCCGAACGGCGATCAAATCTCAGGCACTAGCTGACTTCATCGCGGAGTGGACCGAGGTCCAGATGCCACCAGCAGCCGTCGATCAAGAGTACTGGATAATGTACTTCGACGGATCGCTGATGAAGAAGGGCGCCGGAGCAGGACTAGTCTTTGTATCCCCCCTCGGGGTCCACATGAGGTACATGGTTCGACTTCATTTTCCCTCATCAAACAATACTGCAGAGTACGAAGCGCTCATCAACGGCCTACGAATCGCCATCGAGCTGGGCATCCGACGCCTCGACGTCAGGGGCGACTCTCAGCTGGTCGTCAACCAGGTCATGAAAGAGTCAGGTTGCCACGATACCAAGATGGAGGCATACTGTCGAGAGGTCCGACGTCTGGAGGACAGATTCGACGGCCTCGAACTCAATCATATCCCCAGGCGCCTCAACGAAGCGGCCGACACACTCGCAAAAGCAGCATCCAGCCGGGAGCCTGTTCCAACAGGCGTCTTCGCCAGTGACCAACACAAACCCTCGGTACGCTACGCGGGGTCGGAACAAGCCGACGGTAGCCCTTCTAGTCCGACCCCTAATGCCGATCCGCCAACTGTTCCACCCGACCCCGAGGTCATGGAGCTTGAAGAAGACCCAGCCATGGAGTCCGACCCTCCCAATGACTGGAGAACGCTTTACATCGAATATCTCCTCCACGACGTACTACCAACCAACAAGACGGAAGCCCGACGGCTCGCGCGACGCGCCAAATCCTTCGTTCTTGTAGAGGGCGAACTCTACAAACGAAGCCACATCGGAATTCTGCAACTTTGTATCCCTGGCGAACAGGGAAAACTCCTACTGAGCGACATCCACGGTGGAGCATGCGGTCACCATGCCGCACCAAGAACCTTGGTTGGAAAGGCATTCCGACAGGGTTTCTATTGGCCCACCGCAGTGGCCGATGCCGAGCAAATTGTGCGCACCTGCGAAGGGTGCCAATACTACGCTCGGCAAACACACCTCCCGGCCCAGGCTCTCCAGATGATCCCCATCACGTGGCCCTTCGCGGTCTGGGGGCTTGACCTGGTCGGGCCACTTAAAAAAGCGCCCGGAGGCTTTACCCACCTGCTTGTCACCATAGACAAGTTCACAAAATGGATTGAAGCTCGGCCAATATCCACAATCAAATCCGAGCAAGCTGTGTTGTTCTTTCTCGACATCATCCATCGCTTTGGAGTACCGAACTCCATTATCACAGACAACGGCACGCAGTTCACCGGTAGGAAATTCATTCGTTTCTGTGATGAACAGCACATCCGAATCGATTGGGCAGCCGTCGCGCACCCCCGGGCGAACGGACAGGTCGAGCGCGCAAACGGCATGCTTCTTCAAGGCCTCAAACCCAGAATTTTCAACCGGTTGAACAAGTTCGGCGCGCGATGGCTCGCTGAGCTCCCAGCTGTGCTCTGGAGCCTAAGGACGACTCCTAGCCGGGCCACCGGCTACACACCATTCTTCATGATCTACGGTTCCGAGGCCGTTCTCCCGACGGACCTCGACTATGGAGCACCAAGAATCAGAGCATATGACGAACAGGGAGCCGAGGCATCTCACCAAGACGCCATGGACCAGCTGGATGAGGCCCGCGACATCGCCCTCCTCCGTTCAGCCAAGTACCAGCAAGCGTTACGGCGGTACCACAGCCGACGGGTGCGGGGTCGAGCCTTCAACGTCGGAGACCTCGTCCTCCGCCTTGTGCAGAGCAACAAGGATCGCCACAAACTCTCCCCGCCCTGGGAAGGGCCCTACATCATCGCGGAAATACTTCGTCCAGGCGCCTACCGGTTGAAAACCATCAAAGGCGAGGTCTTCACCAATGCCTGGAACATTGAGCAGCTACGTCGTTTCTATCCTTAAAATAAGCTTACACTTTTCCTTATCAGTTTTTGTCTTAACAGAACCCCGATCCTTAGTGACTTCCGACCCCTGCAAATCGCGAGGGGTCAGACCTCACTCGGGGGCTGGCATGTGATCGTAACATATGTCATGTGTAATACAAGTATTACGTTTGTAAAAAATCCCTGTGTTATACTTACAAACATTCTCTAAGTTTTCCATTCGCCTCGTAAACGAGTCTCGAGGGCTAAGATCCTGGGAACCAATTCTGAATACAACTGGTAGGACTGCGAGACACCCACGCCCCAGCGGCTGCAACCTCTTTGCTCACCAGTTCAATCAGAATTAGTTCCCAGGATGTTCCTAGCTTCCTATGACTTAGACCATGAGAAGAGTTGGAAAGCATTAAAATGACTTGCCATAAGCAAAGGATGTAATTTTGTTCATTTTTTTGCACAAATTCACCACTTACAAAGCGATGTCATTACAAAAAAGGAACAATATACTCTGAGGACTGTTTACACGGGGGCTTCCCCACAACGTTATTTCATTACAGTCTCGGTTCAGCTCTACCACAAGTACTACTGCGGCCGCCGTGCCACGCTCTCCATCGGCGACATCTTCGCTGGATCCTCGAAGGCGCCACCATCTACGACGCCTCCGCCGGAGCGTCCGGGGACTACGCCATCGTCGTCAGCCGCAACCCCGGCAGCAATGCCACCGCCATGGCGTCTGGGGACTACGCCATCATCCCCAGCCATAACCCTGACAACGGCGTATGGGCAGGAAACGCCTCCCGCCAAGGGAGGAGCGCGGCAAACGACGGCGCAGTCTACGACGTACGACGCCCACCGACGCCTTTTTTCCTTCAGCAGCAGCGACTCCTCAGCAAGGGCCGCGCGCACCATCTCATCTACGTTGGATAACCTCCGGCTCGACATCACCCACCAGACTCACGAGCAAGTTTGTAAGTTCTCTATCTCTCTCCGGCATTACTTCTTCCTCACTCAGGAACCACCGCGACGCACGGACACGTTTGGCGGAAAGGAAGAAGGAGAGATAGCGGCTCGGAGGCAGAGGGGGAGGTGGGATGAGAACTCCTCTCCCCCTCCCTATTTAAAGAGGAAGCGCTGTAACTAAGGAAAGGCGAAAGGTCGGACGAAAAACCCTCTCCCTTCCCTTTTTTTTAATACGCAATCAATGCTGATTGATATCTGAGGGGACGCGCCAGAGGTGACGGGACGAACCCCGGTCTACGAGGCATCCCACTTTGGTCAAACTGAACACTGCTTGGGTATGGCCCGCCACTGACCCGCTCCGGACGCGGCGATTAAGGCACCCACATAGGCAGACAACTTTTTCGCCTCCCCATGTAGGACCACGGACGACCCGGCAACGGGACCTTTCAGATCTCCTGGGTCGACCGTTCGGCCCAGAAGACGCGACGAACGAACGACCAAAGAAAGATAAGCCTCTCAGCTTTCTCACTTCATGCGTTAAAATTTGTTCGCAAGATTCCGGCCCCGTCAAATAGCAGGGACGCGAGCATCACTCGGGGGCTGTCGAGGATGACTACCAATCTAGACATCCTCTCCACCCGACCCCTCCGTACGCTTGAAACTAAGGGCGCGACATACAGGCACAAAGCTTTGAGTAAAACTGGACGAACTAGCAAACCCTACGCCCCGATTGCTACGGCGTTTCTATTAACCAGAAAAATCATGCTCAAACGTCTCTCGCGTCTCTAGTTTCGACGTCTACCTTCCCAAAGAGGGGATCGGAGGGGTCCGCCTACAGAATCTCCCCCAAAGGAGAAGCTGTCAGGTTGCCCAAGTTAATCGAACAGCTCGGATCATCACCGAGACACGAAAACAAAGAATAGCGATTCTTATGCAGGTTACTCCAACCTCGCCACAAACGTCAGGGCCCGAACCCATCTGATAGGAGCTTTTCCACCACTTATACCACCAAGGTAACGTCACCGCCTTTACTTTCAATTAAATCTTGCATTCAAAATATTTCATATGCAAAAAATTGCATCCCAACGATTCGTGTCGCACCACGAAACGGCTGTCGCCTCATTTCGATATAGGCAACCAAAGGCTGAGGTTCGAAGGTCGGCCCGCAAAGGGCTCGAGGCCGCCTCACGCCGAACAGAGCCAGGGAGAGATAACCGAGACGAGCCCCAGCGGCCCTGCCCGATCCCGCTCGGAAGCGAACCGGGACGTCCCGACCTTCTCTCGTTCGATTCTAACCTCAAGCCAAACCCACAGAATCTCCATCGAGGAGAGGCCATCGGGCCCCCTGAGCTTATCGAACGACTCAGGCATCTGCCGGGAGGCGGGTTAAGAAGTTGTGGAGTGCCCCCAGAGGGCTCTGCCGACCCCATCAGCAAATGATGGACCCGGATTCCACACGAACGTACCCGTTAGCGAGCTCGTTGAGCGCGGTACTCAAGCCGTCGAGGCAAGTGTCGTTCACTCAGCCCCTCCGATTGCGAAAACCGAGGACGGGGTAACACGCAAATAACGGCCGACCCCTATCAGACCCTAATAAGGCTCGGGGGCTCGGGCCAAACAATGCAGGGACAAAGGCCCCACCTTGCCGAGCCCATAGAGTCCCCAGTTGGGATTTCTGTTGGAAGACAGGGCGGGGATTATCGCGATGACATCCATTGCCACCAAAACCACGATTCCGGTCTCCAGTAACACCCGACCCCAGGCAGGTGCGGGGGTCGGACCTTACTCGGGGGCTATTAAGGTACGGCTACCTCCTCAATCCCCTCACATTATAATCAGTGGCATAATTCAGGGGAACATGTTGGTAAGACCGTAAAAAATCAAATCGCAAAAAATCAAACGAAACGAAATTAAGACGCAAAAACACGAAAGGCGTCCAGACTCGAAAAAATACCGACACTTGTCCACATATTACATATAAGCTGTTCTCAAAATTGTTCGATTAATTACTCCCGCGAAGGGAGAACCATTTTTTTCAGACTGTCTGCCAGGTTCTTCGCAAGGGGAGCGACCATCTGCTCCATTTCCTCCAGCTCTTCATCCTCGTAGGTGGACGGAAAGCCTTCGCTCATCACTTTCAGGTTTATTTCCTTCTCATAGTGGGCGTGGGCGACGGTGAAGGCCTGGGTAATCCCGGCGTGAAAGGCACTCTCCTCAAGCTGGCCCACCCGAGCCGTGATACCTCCGACACGAGCCGCGAGAGGGCTGGTCTCCACCGGCTCCGTCACATTCAGGGCGTTAAGGACCACCCCGACCGCAGCTTGTAGAAGGTCGTGTTCATCACTCTCAGCCTGAAGGGCTCTGCGCGTATAGGCAGCCTCTTTCTCCAGCTTGGTGGCGGCGTTCTCAGCACTCGACTTTCCTTTCACCGCGTCATCAAGCTCCGCCCGGAGAGAGCGGACCACCTCGACGTCCTCGTCCACCTTCTGCTGGAGGGCTGTGGCCCTACTCTCGACCTTCCGCCGGAGGTCCCGCTCCATCTCCAGCTCCTTCAGGACTTCGCCGACCTTCTCATTGGCCGCGGCATTCCTCTGCAGCAGCTCGTCTCGCTCTTTTTTGAGTCTGGCAATCTCCTCTCCATCCAGCTTAGACCTCGCCGACAGGTCCTCGAACATCCCGTGCGCCTCCTCCGCATCCTGACGCGCCTGGGCCTCCCGCTCCTGGACAGTAGCAAGCTGGGCGGCCAAGTCTGCTCGCAGCCGGGCCTCCTCGGAAAGGCGATCCCTCTCCGCCTTCTGTTCACGGAGGAATTGGGATTTATCCCGGCTACGAGCAACAAGAATCTGAGGAGGAAGAAGACTGATATCAGGAATACGAGAACACAAAAACACATGAAGAAAGAAGAAAGTCCAGAAAATACCTGAGTGGTAGGGATAACGATCTCACGGAGGGCTCCTCTGGCCTGGTCCAGGGCGTTCAGCATGGTCGAGATCCCGATGTCAAGACCCTCTCGCTCCATGCTCTCGGAATGATCATCGAGCGAGAAAAGAGCCGACGTCGGGTCCTGAGCATCCATCCACTGGAGCGGCGGCTCCCCCCGCGCAGGGGAGCGGCTTCCTCCCGACAAAGGGGCTGGTGGTGGCTCCCTCCTGACCCTGTGCGGCACCACCGCCGCACTCGAGGACCCTCCGGCTGGACCCTCCTCCGTCTGGGCCGCTTCGAGCGCCACGGGTGGATCCACATGGGCGCCTGGCGACGCGGATTGCACCACGCCCTCGGGTGCCACCACGACCGCGTCCGGCTGATCCTGGCTTGGCGCAGTCACGACCACCGTCACCAGCGGTATGCGGTCCTCGGCCGGCTGTTCCACACCCGCCACGGAAGAGACCGCTCTTTCAGTAACCTCCGCGGGTGTGGGAGCCACCATGGACGCCGTCGGTTCGGCCAACGCGGCCCCGACATCGGCACCACTCCTGCCCGAAACAGGGGTGGCTCCAGGCGACGCCGTCTGTCCCACTTGAAGGGCGAGACTCTTCTTGGGCGCCAGCCCCAGGGGGTGACCCGTCCGCAAGAACCTGCGCAAAGGTAATAACCATTAAATCAAAATAAAAATGGAAAAAGGATGAAAACAGAGGAATCAACAGCTTACGTTGACGTCCTCGGCCGACGGAAGCGTTTTGGGGATGGATCCCCAGACCCCTGCCCTGACTCATCTGGGCGGGACCGTTTCATGCCTGCCCCCTGCTCCGGGGCAGGGGGGTTCATCTCGTCGGGCGTGGCCCCGGAGTCGCTCCTCTCCACCGTCTCGTCAGGCGCGGCACCGGAGCCGTCCCCCTCTATCGTCTCACGGGGTGCAGCACCGGAGCTGCTCCCCACCATCGTCGCCTCGGGGATGGCGGCAATGGGTTCGCCCTCCCCCATCCACCGGTCCTCGGCCGGCACGCCATACGAAGCAGCGGACTCGTCGGCCTCCACTGACCTCATCGATCCACTTCCCTCCGCGTGGAAAGGGAAGGGCCCCTGCACGGGTGGGTGGCCACTTGTCAGCGTCTCCTCATCCTCCAGGACGCCCCAATCCACGTCGACGGCTACCTCGTCGTCGCCGTCATCATCATCATCGTCATCGTCATCCTCACTGCTCACGTCCTCTCCCCGATCCCGTGCCTCCTGCTTCAGTCGTTTCGCCTTCTTCATCTCCTCCTTTGCCTTCTTGTCCCGCTCGGCCGCGAGCCGATTCGCCGCCGCCACAGCCCTGTCCTTCGGCAGTGGAGCCGGGCTATCCTTGAAGACTAGCACCCTCGGCTAGCCCCAACATCACAAAAGCCAATATTTAAAAAGGGAGATTCAGGAGAAAGAAAAGAGTGCAGGGGAAGAGGGCTTACGAATTCGAAGAACCCAGGCTCCGGCCGCATTGGAGGATGCCCGGGCACCGGATACACGATGTCGAGGACCCTGCCGGCAGAATCCTTCGTCGGCTCCGTCGCCTCCTTGACACGCTGCGCCACTTCCGAATAAGGGAGCGCCTCGTCAACGAGCACCGTCCCCTCGAACGATATCCCTGGCATCATCCGATGCAGGGGAAGCACGCGCGCCATCAGTGGCGCCACCCTCCTCACGTGGTAAGCACCGATAATCCCCGACCCCTTTACACCCCGACCCTTCAGGGCATGAAGGGCGGAGAGAAGGTCGGAGATGTGCTTCTTGTCTTTAGTCTGGACGCCCCAGCCCCATGACGCCGGAGCATCCACAATAAGACGTCCGGTGTACTTCGGTAGGGGGGCACTCGCATCATCCCTAACATAAAACCATTGCGAATGCCATCCCTTGTTGGATGTGGCCAGACGCATGTACGGGTAGCCCTTCGATCGGGTATGGCGCAGGTGAATGCTGGCACACCCCATCGGGGCGTCCACTTCTTTCCCCCCAATCTTCCTCCTCGACAGACTAACGCTAAAGAAATGCCGCCACAGATCAAAATGGGGATCGATCCCCAGAAAACCCTCACACAGGGCAACAAACGCTGCCATATGCTGTATCCCATTGGGAGTTAGATGCTGCAGCTCTACCTCATAGTAATCTAATAGCCCCCGAAGGAATCTATGCGCGGGTACCCCGAATCCCCGCTCATGGAAGAGGGCAAAAGAGACGACATACCCTTCAGGCGGCACCGGCTCACCCTCGTCGCCAGGAAGCAACCACTCCTGGACGGCGGATTGGGGGCGGAGAAGGCCACAGCGAACGAGGCCCTCCAGACGCCGGGAAGAGATGCTTGATCTGCCCCACAACTCCATTGAGGCAGCAGGGGGGAAGGGCAGGCGCGAGCTTAACGGCGGCTGGAACACGAACGCAAGCCAGTCGACGGTGGCGATGCGGGCGTGAGGAGCTGGGAAGATTGGCGGCGGATGTCTCAGAACGCAAAGGAAGGGGAGCGAAATACGGAACCCTGGGGGCGAACCCCGCAGTTTTATAGGGGGCGACGGACACGAGAAGGGCAACCGTCCGCCTCGATCTCCGGGCCTGCCACGCGCGCCACCGCGTCACGTCGCGGGACACGCGCCCGCAATCCCTATCCTCTCACCCCGAAAATCTCGGCGGACGGTTCGCCTTCCCCAAACGAATCCGGGCTCGCTGCCCACCGGGGAAGCACAAGCCACAAAGGCCCGTTTTCTTTTCTCTTTGGCCCACCTAGGGCCCAGCAAACAGGACGCCACAACCCACTCGAAAAAACACCCAGTTGATGAAAGACTAAATCCTTTAGCCTTACCCGCGAAGGGACCGATACAACCCCCCGGGCGACTCTACTCGAGTCACCCGGGGGCTCGGGGGCTACACCCATCGGGTGCGCTCGCGCGCACCCTCCGGCAATTTAGCTTCGGCGAAATCAAAAAAAAAAAAAAAAAAAAAAAAAAAAAAAACACCCTCCAGGCGGTTCTGCCCGAATCACCTAGAGTCTCGGGGGCTACTGTCGGGGACCTAATACCGGGGTACCCCAGAAGGTGGAACCGATAACCACCAAACGTAAAAAACTTCTGGACACATGAGGGCGCCATGTCATCCTTTGTTCGAATGACAGGAGTTCGGTTCCGCCTCGCCCGACATCCTTGGGACGGGCTCGGTCTCGCCCGAGGACCGAGGGATAAACTCCGTCTCGCCCGACACCTTGAGGACGGGCTCGGTCTCGCCCGAGGGCTGAGGGATGAGTTCCGTCTCGCCCGATCCCAGAGGGGTGGGGTCATCCTCACCCGACGCCTTTGTGGGATAACCCTGCCTCGCCTCAAAGGCTCAAGGCTAAACTCCGTCTCGCCCGACGCCTTGAGGACGGGCTCGGTCTCGCCCGAGGGCTAAGGGATAGATTCCACCTCGCCCGATCCCGGAGGGATAGGGTTAATCTCGCCCAAGAGATAGGGACTGGCCTCCGTCTCATCCGATGGCCCAGAACAAGCCTCGCCCTGATCGATATCTATCCCTCATAATGATGGGTACAGGACGAGACAAGACGTTCGGGTCAACCATGGCTCCAACGACCATACCCTGCACCCTGACAGGAAAAGAACTGCCAGGGAACGACAGGACTGACGCTTTAGACCCTTCCGGGCGCCGCAGAGCCCAAAAGGTATTACAGGCGCGTGCACCTCACTCTGTAGAGTTGTAGGCGCCGCCTTCAGCTCTGGGACACGGAACCCAACGAAGATATACGACAACCGCTACACTCCAAGAACGGATTTGCTATCTCCATGAACGACGGATACTCCGTCACCGCGCTGTGGACCCGAGGAAGCAGAGGGGGCCCTCTTCCCGACCCCTCAGGTCCTCCAAGTCAGAGAGCCTTGGCCACGGCGCTGCACCGGACCCCGACCCCGAATCCTCCCAACAGGAATCATGGGAACCAGAAGGCGTGTGGAGCAAGGCTGGGAGGAGGCCCCTAAGTCAAAACCACTGTACTACAGCCCATACCCTGGGGGCAGCATGCTGTGACTGATCTGACATCCTACAGAGATATTGACGACATCTTAAGCACTTATCTTCCTTCGCACTCATGAGAAGGGAGGACCTGACCAGGTAGACATGAGCCACAAGGTAAGTAGAGTACGCATCCTCGAGCTCTCACCCTTGTAAAGCCAGCCCCTTCATCTATAAAAGGGGATGCGCTACCTCCATCGAGGGGGGACGGAAAAAATAGGACCAAACAATAGAACACATTCACACACATTCAAGCAGCCACGAAGCTCTTGACCACCTTTCAATCCTTCGATCAGAGACTTGGGACCAGTCCCTCTCTCGGCAGTTTGTATCCCTTACTACAGATCGTTATGGTGCTAATAACACAAGCAGCAACAAACTAGACGTAGGGACGTTCAGCCCGAACCAGTATAAATCCTGTGTCCTTTAGCGCACCATCCGAGCCTAACGCGCATTACTATAAATTTACTTGCCGGTGCTTGTACGAAACACCGACACTACCTGTTCGTGATCTACATGAAATGACGATGCAATGATTACACTATGGCAACAGCAATTCTCAATGCAAAAGTACCTCTATTACATTACTAAGTGAGGTCTACCTACTAAAGTCTAAGCCACATACCAGTACTACTAACAAGTATGACCGTGTCCTACATTCTTACAATGACTACGGATATTCATACTCCTAATGTCAGTTTATGATAAAGCAAGGATAACAACTACGTCATCCAACGACTCGTCCTATGATTATCATCAGTACAGCAAGTATATAAATGCCTAAGGAACCTACGGTAATGATTTCAAAGCTAAAGTTATCGTCTGTTTACCACAACAAATCTTGCAATTAAAGATCGATATACCGCTAAGCCCTCTACTTCAAGCTTATGGGCCTACCATCCTAACCACTAATGGGGAACCAGCTGTACTAACAGGTAGTCGATATTTCTGCGAACCTAACAAACTTTGTTTCGCTATTTTTGGACAATCATGCAATTTACTACTAATTATTGAAGTTCAGTTCATAACCTAAATAGATAAACAATTTCTAATACAATGAAATGGAGAAAACGAAACCTCCCTGACCGGCCCATGACGCGCGGCCCGACCCAACTCGCCATCCCGCCCGCGCGCGACAGCAGCCAGGCGCGCGGCCCACGTGGAGGTGCGGCCCAGATGACCAACGGCCCGCGAAGGGGAAAGCCTGCGCGCGCGGTAAAAATGCACGAACACCCCCGACGATCTCAGCATTTACTACGAGCTCTATAGTACTGTTTCGCTACTCTACCGTTTTACACCAGCACCCTCCCACTTCCTCTTCTTCACCGCGAGGAGGTCCCTGGCCCCCCCAGGGCGCGCACCGGCGCGACGACATGGCACCGGGCGACCACGCCGGCCTCACCTGAACCCCTATAGCCTACCTAAGGGGTCGATAGGTACCTGGATAGCACGTAGAAGCTACGGGAGGCGACACAACAAGCAGAGATGCAGGCACAACCTCCCCCCCGGCGGTGGCTCCTGACCTGCAAGAGCGAGCGTGTTCCCGTGAGCAACATCGAAGGCGAGGCCAGCGCACGAGCTAGCGAGCACCAGGGAGCACTCACCGACACCCCTGCGTTGACGGTTAGGTTGGAGGCGGTCTGAGCAAGGCTGGCCACGTGAGCTCGCGGCGGTGCGGTGATGACCGACGGGGGCACTACCGTGGTGGTGGGGCTGGCCTACTGCGATGCTAGGACTGAGGTGCGCGGGGTGCTCAGGAGGACATGGCGAGTCTGCGGGTGCACTGAATCACCACGAGGTGCACTGCGGGACTGGCTCACCGCTAGAGGGCGTCGGCACGGCCTTATGGACCTGGTGGCATGGCAGTCCAAAATTGAAGCACAGTGAGGCGAGAATGGCAGCGCGGTGGGGTAGGCTAGATGACCGACTGTCTAACGGAGCTACAAGCAAAGCCAATTGGAAAGCGGTGCACCCACTACGGCGAATTGGAAGAAAAAGTCACGACGGCCAGGGGACAACGGAGACAGAGGAGGTCCCATCGCGGTATGGCTCACCAGCGACGTCAACGCTCAGTACTGACTTGCCTGGCCATGGGGAACCTCAGGGCGTGCTCCCGACAGCCGTTCGCATGGCCGCTGCAGCAAACGACGAAACACGACATGGGTCGCCTGCGGGTAGTACCAGCCCACGGACACCGCAACGCGACGTCGAGGTGATGGCGAAGCAGGCCGTAGACCAGCGCGCAAGCAGCCAAGGGAGTCCAGGCGTGGTACCAACGTAGCCGCTGGCGACGCGAATGCGGGACCCAGTGGCGACACGGCCACGGTGGCGCAGAGCAAGGCACGGGCAGAGCACGGCCGGCGGTCCGGGCGCCACGCGTCGGTTGGCGAGGCGAGCAGCAGCGAGGCAGAGTGCGCAGGCGGGCAGCAGCAAGGCAGAGGGTCAAGACGCGCGGGGCGTGCGAGTGAATGGCGTCGTCAGCACAGCCGAGCGTGGCAGTGGCTCAGGCATGCATGACACAGCACGCTGGCAAGCCGACCGGGGTGGTGACCATGCCCAGCGCTCAGCCAGGTGGTGTGCACGATTTTTAAAGCAGCTAGAAATTGCGTACGCCATGTCCCAAATGCTAAGCTAATTGCTCGATGCGACAAGGGGTACACCGAGCCATCACCCACAGTTGCGACATTTCTCTACTCCTTAAGACAATTGTTCCACAACTAATGCCAAAGGTTGCTTCGTCGACCACTTCAAAAACCGCCGTGGAGGGCGTCGTTTTGAAAGGGTTTCGCGTCGAAACCCCAAACCCGACCCCCGGGACGTACGCGCTAGCCATCCATGTCATCGACCGCAACTTTTTATCATCATTCCCAAAACGTTTATAACATTTTGTGTTAACAAAATTTTGATTCGGGTAATAAACACGTTATGTGACATGAAACATAACCTTTTTCTTTACGTTTCGCAAAAATGTTTCCAAGCCAAACATGGATTATAAAGCCTATCATACACCAATGCACATAAATCAGATGCTTATGAATTATTTCAGCAAAACGTTACAATGTAACACTAGGGTGTTACAAATCTACCCCCCTAAAACAAATTCTCGACCCGAGATTTCATGTGCCTAGTGTGAGAAAAGGTATGGAGTACATTTTGCGCAAAACTAACTATCTGGCCCAGAGAGGAGATGGGGGTAATGCTTTGTTAAGTAGTTCTCTTGCTCCTAGGTGGCTTCGTCCTCTAAATGGTTTTGCCATTGTACCTTGTAAAACTTTATCACCCTGTTCCTGGTCTCTCTCTCTCTCCTTCTCATCCAAGATTTTTATAGGATGTTCCACATAGGACAGATCAGGTTGGAGTGGAAGTCCTTCTATTTCCACAGATTCTTCAGGAACTCGTAGGCATTTCTTCAGCTGCGAGACATGAAATACATTATGAACTGCCGAGAGAATTTCAGGGAGTTGGAGACGATAAGCCACGGGACCACACTGCTGCAACACCTTGTATGGACCCACATACCGAGGGGCTAACTTTCCATGAACACCAAACCGATGTACCCCTCTCATAGGAGATACCTTGAGATACACATAATCTCTAGCTGCAAATTCTAAAGGCCTTCTTTGCTTGTCTGCGTAAGCCTTCTATCGACTCTGAGCTGACTTCAAGTGTTCATGAATTATATTTACTTTCTCTCGAGCCTCCTTTATGAAATCAGGCCAGAACTACCCACGGTCTCCTACTTCAACCCAATTGTAGCACCCGGTTTTAAAGGCAAAACCAGATACACACTATATGTGAGCCCAGGAAGTCAAATCTCACATACAGCCACAAATCAGGGTAATATCAAAAGACAATACTTATTACATAACGTATTAGTAAAAGAAAAGTACCCTCAGAGTAAAGACAGCGAAAAGTTGACTCCGATCTTCTGGTGAAGACTCCGAATCCACAAGGACGACTGACTGGTTGACCACAAGCCTAACTCCTCCAAAACCAGCAATCTGGTACCCATTCGGGATTTTTATCCAAGTATAGAAAAATAAAGCAAGCGTAAGTACATGTCGTACTTAACAATTATATCATGGGGTTCATGAGGCTCAAAAAGGCTGACACTGGTTTACTGCGATTAGCTTTAATAGATCATCTTTTTAGCAATTGGCTGGCAACAAGTTTATCCATAAACCCATAAACTCATGATCAAGTAAACATGAATAAGGTATAGCATAAACGATTAATTATTAACATCATCATTATCCATTAGCGATCATCTCTATTCCATAAGGGTCCAAGGTCGCTCGTGACCATGAGCACGGCTGTTATAACAGTTTTACACTCTGTAGAGGTTGTACACGTTCACTGTAAGTCGTGATTTGCCCTTTCGCCCGAGGTGATTAGCCTCTTGACCCACTACCAAGGAAGGTCGGCAGGGTTCACTATGAAGCCTTTCAAAGGTTCGTCTAACAAGTTAGGGCCGCTAAGGTTTACCCATCAATAAGCATGAACCCCCCTCCAAGTAGTGACTAGCAAGTGCACCTACTTAGCAGACCGAGATCATACCCATTGGAGCCCCTCTTGCGCCGTAAAGGTAACCACTAACAAGCTAGAAAAGGTCCTCATATTGAGCTAAAGCCAGAGCCATATAGCCCTCACAGCTGTACTGTAAGTCCTGGATGATCACTTACAGATGAGTCCTTAGGGAGAGGAATCTAGAGCATTTAGAAAGTAGCTAAACACTCCAGCCCCCTATTTCCATGTTACTAAAAAGTCATATTTTAATGTTTATTGCATATACCATTAGTCAAGTTACAAGATCAAGGTTTTGATTAAGCACTAGCAAAAACTATTCCATGCAATATCCCAAAGGTATCAAGGTGCAAGATATCAAATATCTAGGACATCCTTAATGGTAACAAGGTAGACACATGCAATATGAATTTAGTGATTAAATATGAATAGGTAACAAGGATGGTCCCATGCTATACTTGCCTTACACACCGATCCTTCGGTAAGCTTTATTCTTTGATGTCTTTCTTCTTCTTCTGGATCACCACGTGTATCTCACCGACTGGACAATCGTAGAACACCACACAAACATCCATACACATACATGCATAGCATACAATTGCATCTATATCAGAATAGTACACCAATCATAGAAAAATAAGTAAAAGAGATTGATATACGATCCTACGCATCACTACGAACACATAGTCGCGAGAGGCACGCTAATCGAAGCTATGGTTGAAAAGTTACAACTACCGAGAGATTTGTTGTATACGTGGAAAAAGAAACTATAGGCTTCATTTATGTTAACTTTATGAATTCATATACAAAAGATATTTTATAAACGATATGGATTGAATTAAATCAATCTTAGATTTAAATTATAAAACAAAAGTAAAACAAATCATATTTTATGTATAAAACCTAGTTGCATAATCTTTAATCAAGATATGATTTAAACTATGATTTTTATGAAATAGTAATATAGTAAACATCATTGCTAAAGCGTAGATCTCGTCGTTACGAAACAAACGCAACTCGAACGGACTTTTTCGGAGTTGAAATGAATAAGTTATGATTTAAACAAGTTTTACTTTAATTAAATAATAGATTAAATCTACTCATGAATTTCAAGTGTTGAAAACATGCCTAACAGTTGTATAAACATGTAGAAAACGTAAATACGATCCTAACGCAACTCGAACGGGTCAAATCGGACTTAAAACGCAAAAGTTACGCATGAAATAAGATGCAATGGCATTTCTGTAATTAATTGAACTCAAATTTGAATTTAAACTAATTAATTCTGAATTTTAAACGGATTTGGACTGGGCGTACTATTTCTGGAAATTATAGGGATCTAAACGAATAAAATCAGGACTGAAAAACAATTATATTGAACTCATACGGACCTCGGGTTGATTCTAGGAAAATAGGAGGGCTTTTATGTAAAACTGGCATGGCTGACCGCGTTTGACCGGGGCTGCTGACCAGGCCGCCACGTGTCGCGCGTGGACTGGCGTGGTGCACCACACGGCGGTGGACCAGCGCTGACCGCTGCTGTGGACCGAGTGCATGGTCCAACCGGTGGACCGATTATAATCCCCGAAGGGGTACGCAATCTGGACCGATCGTTCCCGATCTGACGGCGCAGGCGAGTGCAGGGGCAGCGGGTCGCCGGGGAAGAGACTCGCGACGACGGCGCCCTTGTCGCCGACGGTCCGAGCTCGTCGGTGGTCACCGGTCTGGTGATTCCGGCCATCCTAGACCGAGCCGAGGGCACCTACGCGTAGCACAGTGACTCGCGAAGTCAACGGGGTGCAAATACGAGGGCCGAGAACATGCTGAAGCGGCTTCCTGCGGTGGCGCCATGGCCGGTGTGCCTGGAACTCGCTGCCACGTCATTCTAGGGCACCAAATGCGACATGATGGGGTCGAGCAGGTACAGGAGCTCACCGTGAGTCCCTTGGAGCGGAGCGCGGCGTCTGGAAGGCCTCCGAAGGCGTGGTCGACGACGGCGGCGATCTGAGGAGAGAGGAAGGGCGCGGGTGAGATGGAATCGAAGCAAATCAGGGCCAAACCGAAGAATTGATAGTACCTAAGGCTTCGGGGGATCACGGCGGAGGTCACAGGCGCGTCGGCGACATAGATTGAGGCGCGGGTGAGGGAGATTGCCGGCGGCGGGGAGTTGCTGGACGCGAGCAGAGGAAAAAGGGGAGAAGGGATGAGCTCGGTTCGGGCTTTATAGGTGAGCAGCCGCTGCGTAAAAGGAAAGGGGAGCAGGAGGCAGGTGGATTGGGCGCTTTCCATACGGGCGCGGAGGACTGGCAGCTTGCCGCGCATGGCAGCGCCATTAGCGGAGCAGAGGAAGGAAAGAAACGCGCCGGGGAAGAAAGGAAAGGGGCCGACTGATGGGCGGGACCCGCGGGCAGTGAGGGGGAAGGGGTAAGGCGCGCGTGTGGGTGCGCGCTGACGAGTGGGGCCAGGTCATAGCGAGAGGGAAAATGGGCGGCATGCGGGTGAGGGTGCTGAAGGCCGAGCGCGTTCGGCGGCTGACGCGGAGCGGGCTGAGCAGAGTAGGCCGAGCGGCTACGCAGGGCAGGCCGAAGCGCCGAGCGGGCCGTGCGAAGCAGGCCGGGAAATCGGGAAGGAGGGGAGGGAATGCTGGGCCGAAGGGGAAAAGAAGGGTGGGCCTTCGGGCCAAATGAGAGAGAGGTTTTCATCTTTTTTTTCAAAATCCTTTTCTATTTCTAAATTCTATTTCCTTTCTTAATTCAAAACTATTTCAGATATGAACCAAATCAAATAAATATGATTTCAATATACTTTCTAATTCCAACATAGATGAACCAATTTTTGGGAAGTTTCCAAAAATAACTTTTTAAGTTCTTACATTTTTTTCCAATTCCTAGCTAAATTCAAATCCAATTCGAGTATGGTTTCAAAAATACTTTCCCATTTGATAAAAATGGACAATTCTATTAGGCTTTCCAAGATAAACTTTACAACTTTTGAAATACTTTTATTTTCTAATTTTCTTTTCTTTCTTTTCTTTTATTTCAAAGCCATTTTTAATTTCATTTCAAAAGAATTTTAACCATTTTGACTTTTCAATTAAAACCACTCAACCAATAAAATTAAATGCAATAGCATGTATGCATCAAACACATTGCTACCTTATGATGGATTTTAAATGAAAAATTTTATTTCCTATATTTCATGTGCACAAAAATTCATAAATAAATCATTTTAGCTCTATTTTAAAAGAGGCAATTTTTAGGGTGTTACACCAATTTAGTGGTGTTCGACACTTATGTCCATATAAAGCTTCAAATGGTGCCATACGGATACTCTCCTGATAGCTGTTGTTATAAGAAAATTCGGCCAGCTTCAAACACTGATCCCACTTCTCAGGAAAAGAGATTGTACAAGCCCGCAGCATATCCTTGAGCACCTGGTTCACCCTCTCAGTTTGGCCGTCTGTCTGTGGGTGGTATGCTGAGCTCCTGAGAAGGCGAGTACCCAAACACTCCTGGAGTTTCTCCCAAAAACGAGAGATGAAAACTGACCCTCTATCAGAGATGATGGTGAGAGGAACTCCATGTAGGGTCACAATCCGATCAAAGTATAACTCCGCATACTTCTTTGCATTGTATCTAGTGTCCACCGGAAGGAAGTGGGCAGACTTGGTGAGACGGTCCACGATGACCCAAATAGAATCAAAACTAGAGGAGGTGCGGGGTAAACCCACAATGAAATCTAGGGAAATATCCTCCCATTTCCAAACAGGAATGGGCAAGGGCTGTAGATATCCAGGAGTACGCATATGATCTGCCTTGATTCTACCACAAGTGTCACACTCTGCAACGAACTGGGTGATATCTTGTTTCATGTAAGACCACCAGTATAGTTGGCATAGATCATGGTACATCTTGTTGCTACCAGGGTGGATAGACAGCTTGGAATGATGGGCTTCTTGTAAAACCTTTCTTTTCAGCTCTTCATTGGATGGGACTACCAGTCTATCCTTGTATCTTACGACTCCTTGCTTATCAATGCTAAAATGAGGTCCACGCCCTTCTGCTAGCAACTTCTTGATGTGAGGAATCTCTTCGTGATCTCCCTTCTGTTCCTGAATAATTTGCTCCAGCAATTCTAAGGTTAATGCAATCTGAGCTTGCACCTCAGTGTGGTGGAGTGACAAGGGTATTTCCTCAACCTGATGCGACTTACGACTCAAAGCATCAACCACCACATTGGCTTTTCCTAGATGATAGTGGACTTCCAAATCATAATCCTTAATCAACTCTAACCATCTCCTTTGTCTCATGTTTAACTCAGACTGAGTGAAAATATACTTAAGGCTCTTGTGGTCCATGAAGATATGCACTTTGTTGCCCAACAAATAATGCCTCCAAATCTTTAGAGAGTGAACTACAGCAGCTAGCTCTAAATCATGGGTAGGGTAGTTCACCTCGTGCTTCTTCAGTTGGCGCAAAGCATAAGCTATCACACGCCCTTCTTGCATAAGCACACACCCCAATCCCATCTTCGAGGCATCACAGTAAACATCAAAGGGCCTCTCAATATCAGGTTGAGCCAACACAGGAGCAGTGGTCAGAAAAGTCTTCAGGGACTGAAAAGCTTCTTCACAAGCTGGACTCCAAACAAACTTAGCTTCTTTCTAGAGCAGCTTAGTCATGGGCTGGGCTATCTTGGAGAAATCAGGGATGAAACGTCGATAGTATCCAGCTAGCCCAAGGAACTGACGGATCTGGTGCACAGACCTTGGAGACTTCCAATCTACTACATCTTGCACCTTGCTGGGATCCACAGAAACGCCCTCAGGTGTCAACACATGTCCCAAAAACTGCACTCGATCAAGCCAAAACTCGCACTTGCTGAATTTAGCATATAGCTGGTGCTCCCTTAGCCGAGTCAGTATTATCCGGAGGTGACGGGCATGCTCTTCCTCATCCTTGGAATAGATTAAGATGTCGTCAATGAAAACTACCACAAACTTATCTAGCTCTGGCATAAAAACTGAGTTCATCAGGTACATGAAGAAGGCCAGGGCATTGGTGAGGCCGAAAGACATCACTAGGTATTCATGAAGCCCATACCTAGTAGCAAAAGCTGTCCTTGGTATATCCTGTGGCCTGATCTTTATCTGATGATAGCCCGATCGGAGATCTATCTTTGAGAACACCATGGCACCGGCTAACTGATTAAACAAAGTATCAATGCGGGGCAAGGGATACTTGTTCTTAACTGTTACCGCATTGAGGGGGCAGTAATCCACACACATCCGCAGTGTACCATCCTTCTTCTTCACGAAAATCGCTGGGCAACCCCATGGTGAAGAACTTGGGCGGATGAAACCCTTGTCCATCAACTCCTCCAATTGCTTCTTCATTTCTGCTAGTTCTCTTAGGGCCATGTGGTATGGATGTCTGGAGATAGGAGCAGTACCAGGCTCGAGCTCAATGGAGAATTCTACCTCACAGTCCGGTGGCAAACCAGGAAGATCTTCAGGGAAAACATCAGGGAACTCACATACTACTGGAATGGAGGTAAGATCAGGAATGACTTCAGCATGGGCAGCAACAGGTAAGACCAGTTCTGAGGGTATGATGAGAGACATCCTATCCTTAGAAGATGGAAGCCGTAGCTCTACACTTCTTCTCTTCATATCCAATACTACCCCATACACCCGCAACCAGTTCATCCCAAGAATAACATCAATGCCTTGCCCAGGCATTATCATGAACTGTAGACGGTACGTGTGGGTGGCTAATACCAAACTTACTGTATCCGTACGGGTATTGATAAACATCTAAGAACCCACAGTACGGATCTTATAAGCATACGGTATAGCCACAAGTGATAAATTGTGCCGCTCTACAAACCCTAGGCTCATAAAGGAATGCGATGCACCAGAATCAAACAACACCAAAGCTGGATGGGATTCGATGGTAAACATACCAGCCATAACTGTCTCCTGATGCACAACCTGCTGAGCATCCATGAAGTGCACCTGACTGGATCTGCTGGGCACCTTCCTCTTGATGAAAGTCCTCTTAACCAGCCTGGAATTTGTAGACGGCTGAGACGACTGAGCTGTCTGCTACTGAGGACACTCCCTGGCATAGTGGCCCTCCTTGCCACACTTGAAACAAGCACCAGGCTTGTTCCCGAATCCCTGACGAGGTGGGACCTGCTATCCCTGAGTCTGCTGGGGCTGCACCTACTGCTGAGGTGCCTTGTACTGGGTAGCAGAAGTCTGTGAGGTCTGCTGGGGTGACCGGAACGGAGGCCCGACGGATGGTTGATAGGACCCCCGCCTCACAATTTGCACCTTCTAAGTATGAGGGTGGCTGGAGGATCTAGCTGCCACCCTCCTCTGCTTCCAATCCGCCTGAGATGCCCGCTGAAAACCCTCAAGAGCAATGGCGGCGTTCATCAGAGCCCCAAAGGTCTGATAGTTCCCCAGGTACAGTTTCTCCTGAAGAACGGGAGTGAGACCACGAAAGAAGCGATCCTTCTTCTTGTCATCCGTGTCCACCTGACTACCAGCATACTGAGCCAAGTGGTTGAACTGATTCACATACTCCATTACTGTCCTGCTCCCCTGACGCAACTCCATGAACTCGGTCACCTTCTGGTGGATAACGCCAGCAGGTATGAAGAACTCGCGGAAGGCGGTGGAGAACTCCTGCCACGTTGCCGGATGATCCAGCAGCTCTGCGGCCAGGAAAGTCTCCCACCAGGCACCCGCGGACCCCAAAAGCTGCTGGGACGCAAAGTGCACCTTCTACTCGTTGGCCACTCTGAGCAGCCGAAACTTCTGCTCTAGCATGCGAAGCCAGTGCTCCGCCTCCAACGGATCGTCCGACGGCGTGAACGTGGGCTGGTGAGTCTTGAGGAAGTCCTGATAAGAGGACTGCCCCTCAGGACGGCGAGCACCACCCCCATTCCCACCGTTGCCTCTGGGTCCTCCACGGGCGAGACCCGCGACGGCCTATGCCATAATCTCCAAGGCACAAGCAATCTCCTATCGAGCAGCGGCTGACTCACGACGAGTAGCCAACAACTCCACCATGACCTCCGCGGCGGACAGCGGCGGAGGCGGTGGTGGCGGCGGGACAGGATGAGGAACCAAAGGTGGAACCTCCCGAGCTCCCTCATTGCCATGCTCAAAGGCCCGAGCACTGTCACCATGGCCCTCATTGGCCGCTCCCGAACTAGTGCTCCCACGTCTGGACCTCAGATTCATCTGCAAGAGAGACAAACCATCCATTAGGACACCTTCCCAATTAGAATCTAGGGATTAGAGAGATGGCAGCACATTTTATTAAAGTACTCATTAAGTTAGTCCTACCCATTTACTACTTCATTATACATGAAGGGGGATTCTTAGTGCAAGTAAGATGCTATTATATGATGCATGCTTCGACCTATACATTCACTCAAGCCGGAATATAGCGGCGTTCGTAACATGTTCGGCACATCGCACACTCACTTTCCGTCTACTAAGCGATTTCTTACGCAACGTAAGTCAGTGTACCTGCAGAAAACTAATTAGGTAAAACCAGTGCCGCTATCCTAGATACACCATATAGCTAGGGCTTATACTTATATAACTTAACTTAATCGCATCCTACTTTTCGCAAAACTTTTGTTGGTCAAACTTTTAGTTTTGTAAAAGAGTGAGGAACTCGTGACCATTATTGGCTCTGGTACCAACTGTGGCAGAACCACCCGAAATAGCGCACTTACGGAGGCGCTCGTCTTCCACCAGACACTAAGCACCCCAAAAGCCACTACCGCGAGTGGTATCCGTCGGACACACCCCGAGGGAGAGCCCGAAAGATCCACATTTTTCCCCAAGGATCCAATAATGAAAATGAGTTACAACACAAGTTCATCTCATACATTAGAGTTTCTGAAAAGTACATTATTACAATACCAAATACAGAGTTCGGAATGATAAACAGCGGAATATTCAAAGATAACATCTAGCGATAAGATAACGAGGATTTCGTCTGAGCCCACCAGAAGAATCCTCCACACAAGGTACTCCTTAAGCATCACCTGCAATAGGGGTAAATAAACCCTGAGTACACAATGTACTCGCAAGACTTATCCGATAGTGGGAAATACTTTCCCGACTCCAAGGAATATGCTAGGCTTTATGGTTGCTGGTTTTCTTTTAGCCAAAAGCAGTACTAATAGTGAGTCCTTATTGATATATTATCATTATCAGCCGTATTAAGTTTTTATCTAGTCAATCTATATAAGCACCTGTGCTACTTTCAAGCAAGAGTTGAGCAATCGATACTGTTTCTTCTCCTTTCCACTTCCAGTTCTTACTACGGTGCTAAACCGTAGACAAGCTGTACCAGGTAACCCGGCGATTCGCGAATCAATGTGCCCAGCCGGGTGCCCCGAAGACACATGCCCCGCTTGTACCCCAAGCACAAGCGGGACTAACCCACCACTCTCCTGTCCCGGGTGTCTAGGTCCCCGTCCAAACTTGGACTCCAAGCCCCCGCCTCTGAATCTCGGACTTAGTGCGGCGCAAGGACCTCCACCACCTCCTCTTCCCATCAGTCGGTCCGGAAAGAGCCGGATCCGCGACAAGAGAGCAGCAAGTCTTCCCTACGCCCATACCCAAGTATGTGCTCAGGACAAAAGTCTGTGACTTGCCTAGAGTCATATGCAATGACCGGTCCTTAATCGACACAGACAGGGAAAAAGTGTAACCGGGCTATGCCCTGTTGGCCGCAGGACACAACCCCTCACACCCACCAGAATCAAATCCACATCCCTGTCTGGTCACCATTTTTCCTTCCCATTATTTCATCATGATATTATAGTGTAATCACCTATTTGCGAGTAATGTCAAGTTACTCACGCTACCGACATCCTAAGCATAGCAGCTACTCGACCTGCACTAGTAGGACTCAGGGTGGATATATTTATGCATGTAGTTTCCATAAAATGCCTGTAACGTAAATGCATATCATATAAATATATTCAGTGATTATTTAAAAATAGGGGTTATGCACCGGGGCTTGCCTTGGGCAGGTGCCGAGTCAGCAAAGTCAGTACCAACAGGCTCCTGGTCTCCTTCCTGTGTGAAAAGCTCCTCCTCGTACTCCTCGATCACTTCGTCGTACTTCGGATCACCGACAAGTACGAAGTCTACCTGTTCGTGATCTACATGAAATGACGATGCAATGATTACACTATGGCAACAGCAATTCTCAATGCAAAAGTACCTCTATTACATTACTAAGTGAGGTCTACCTACTAAAGTCTAAGCCACATACCAGTACTACTAACAAGTATGACCGTGTCCTACATTCTTACAATGACTACGGATATTCATACTCCTAATGTCAGTTTATGATAAACCAAGGATAACAACTACGTCATCCAACGACTCGTTCTATGATTATCATCAGTACAGCAAGTATATAAATGCCTAAGGAACCTACAGTAACGATTTCAAAGCTAAAGTTATCGTCGGTTTACCACAACAAATCTTGCAATTAAAGATCGATATACCGCTAAGCCCTCTACTTCAAGCTTATGGGCCTACCATCCTAACCACTAATGGGGAACCAGCTGTACTAACAGGTAGTCGATATTTTTGCGAACCTAACAAACTTTGTTTTGCTATTTTTGGACAATCATGCAATTTACTACTAATTATTGAAGTTCAGTTCATAACCTAAATAGATAAACAATTTCTAATACAATGAAATGGAGAAAACGAAACCTCCCTGACCGGCCCACGACGCGCGGCCCGACCCAACTCGCCATCCCGCCCGCGCGCGACAGCAGCCAGGCGCATGGCCCATGTGGAGGCGCGGCCCAGATGGCCAACGGCCCACGAAGGGGAAAGCCTGCGCGCGCGGTAAAAATGCACGAACACCCCCGACGAACTCAGCATTTACTACGAGCTCTACGGTACTGTTTCGCTACTCTACCATTTTACACCAGCACCCTCCCACTTCCTCTTCTTCACCGCAAGGAGGTCCCTGGCCCCCCCAGGGCGCGCACCGGCGCGACGGCACAGCACCGGGTGACCACGCCGGCCTCACCTGAACCCCTACAGCCTACGTAAGGGGTCGATAGGTACCTGGATAGCACGTAGAAGCTACGGGAGGCGACACGATGAGCAGAGATGCAGGCACAACCTCCCCCCCCCCCCCCCCGGCGGTGGCTCCTGACCTGCAAGAGCGAGCGCGTTCCCGTGAGCAACATCGAAGGCGAGGCCAGCGCATGAGCTAGCGAGCATCAGGGAGCACTCACCGACACCCCTGCGTTGACGGTTAGGTTGGAGGCAGTCTGAGCAAGGCTGGCCACGTGAGCTCACGGCGGTGCGGTGATGACCGATGGGGGCACTACCGTGGCGGTGGGGCTGGCCTGCTACGATGCTAGGACTGAGGTGCGCGGGGTGCTCAGGAGGACATGGCGAGTCTGCGGGTGCACTGAATTGCCACGAGGTGCACTGCGGGACTGGCTCGCCGCTAGAGGGCGTCAGCATGGCCTTATGGACCCGGTGGCGCGGTAGTCCAAAATTGAAGCATAGTGAGGCGAGAATGGCAGCGCGGTGGGGTAGGCTAGATGATCGACTGTCTAACGGAGCTGCAAGCAAAGCCAATTGGAAAGCGGTGCACCCACTATGACGAATTGGAAGAAAAAGTCACGACGGCCAGGGGACAACGGAGACAGAGGAGGTCCCGTCGCGGTATGGCTCACCAGCGACATCAACGCTCGGTACTGACTTGCCTGGCCATGGGGAACCTCAGGGCGTGCTCCCGACAGCCGTTCGCACGGCCGCTGCAGCAAACGACGAAACACGGCATGGCTCACCTGCGGGTAGTACCAGCCCACGGACACCGCAACGCGACATCGAGGTGATGGCGAAGCAGGCCATAGACCAGTGCGCAAGCAGCCAAGGGAGTCTAGGCATGGTACCAACATAGCCGCTGGCGACGCGAACGCGGGACCCAGTGGCGACACGGCCACGGTGGCGCAGAGCAAGGCGCGGGCAGAGCACGGCCGACGGTCCGGGCGCCACGCGTCGGTTGGCGAGGCGAGCAGCAGCGAGGCAGAGCGCGCAGGTGGGCAGCAGCAAGGCAGAGGGTCAAGACGCGTGGGGCGTGCGAGTGAACGGCGTCGTCAGCACAGCCGAGCGCGGCAGTGGCTTAGGCCTGCGTGACACAGTGCGCTGGCAAGCCGACCGGGGTGGTGACCACGCCCAGCGCTCAGCCAGGTGGTGTGCACGATTTTTAAAGCAGCTAGAAATTGCGTACGCCATGTCCCAAACGCTAAGCTAATTGCTCGATGCGACAAGGGGTACACCGAGCCATCACCCACAGTTGCGACATTTCGCTACTCCTTAAGACAATTGTTCCACAACTAATGCCAAAGGTGGCTTCGTCGACCACTTCAAAAACCGCCGCGGAGGGCGTCGTTTTGAAAGGGTTTTGCGTCGAAACCCCAAACCCGACCCCCGGGACGTACGCGCTAGCCATCCATATCATTGACCGCAACTTTTTATCATCATTCCCAAAACGTTTATAACATTTTGTGTTAACAAAATTTTGATTTGGGTAATAAACGCGTTATGTGACACGAAACATAACCTTTTTCTTTACGTTTCGCAAAAATGTTTCCAAGCCAAACATGGATTATAAAGCCTATCATACACCAATGCACATAAATCAGATGCTTACGAATTATTTCAGCAAAACGTTACAATGTAACATCAGGGTGTTACAGCAGCAGCCCCTGAAGAAATCTGTGGGTGGGGGTCGCAAACCCACGCTTGTGGAAGTGGGCGAATGGCACCACATAGCCATCGGGCAATGACGGCACGTCCTCCTCACCGTGCAGTAGCCACTCCTCAGCCATGGTCCATGCATGGAGAAGACCGCAATGGATGACGCCCTCCATGCACAGGAAGGTGATGTTAGAGTGGCACCACGGATCCATTGGAGATGGGGGTGGGTGGATTCAAGCTCGACAGTGGTGAGGATGCAGAGATAGGAAACCTGAGCGATTAGCGGCAACGGTCATGGCTACGGAGGCAAGGATGAAAGGTATGGAATCTGGGCGGTGAACCCTTTGGTTTTATAGGGGTGATGGATGTGAGGAAACCAACCGCCCACCTAGATCTCCATGCCTACCATGATCTACCGCAATGTCCCACCATGGGATGTGCACACGCAATCTCTGCCTGTTCCCTCGAAAAACTCGCCGGACATTTCACCTCTCTGGACGGGTCATGACTCATCATGAGTAAGAGGAATATGTATCTAAAAGTGCCTCTACGGCCTGACTGGGACTAGGAGTTCGCAGGTCGGCCCATCGATGGGTTTGATAACTGCTCTAGGCACCTTGAGGGTGAGAGGTGGAAAGGGATGGGCCTGCTAGCAGCCAGTACCCGGGCACATGAGCATCGCGGGCATGCCGGCCCATGTTCGAGTATTGGCCGGTACGATCCATGTTTTTTTCAAAGAAAGGTACATAGCCCTCGGGACCGATCGAATGGATGCGAGAACTATATGGATTGACCACTAAGAATCTGGGGTCAGTCACCAAGCTGACCCAAGCTGGATCCCCATGAATGGGATGCCGAGGGACCCACTTAGACTAGCCCATTAGTAGCTCACTAGGTGCCATGATTCGTCCTTAGAGGAAAATCATGGCAAGGCTCGGCCCCTTCATTTTTATCAAAAAAAAAGCTTGAGGGAAGACAATCGCAAAGACAAACCGATCCTCGACCGGGCCCCTGCTATGCGAGGGGGCTCGAGGAAAGGGAATCACTGCCCCTAGGTCACCCTATGGGCAACAAAAGAAGGTTGAGGCCTTCAGAGTCCTCCCATTCAGCAAAGCCTCTGAAGGAGTATTCTACTCCTCTGCAGGCTCGGGGGCTATTGTTGGGGACCAATACTAGGGTACTCGAAGAGGGGGAGCTAACGACCATCAACATTGATTCATCCGAGCAGTCAAGAGTGCGACTATAGCTCCAACCAACCCCTAGGTGCACAAGCTATGCCTCGCCAAACCTCTGGGGACGGGCTCTGCCTCGCCCGACACCGAGGCCATGGCCTCTGCCTTGCCTAACCTCTAAGGGCTGGCTCCGCCTCGCTCGACCTCTGGGGGTGGGCTCTGTCTCTCCTGACCTCTAAGGGCGGGCTTCGCCTTGCCTAACACCAAGGTCACGAGCGCCGCCTTGCCTGACCTCTGGGGATGGGCTCCGCCTAGCCCGACCTCTGAGGGCTGTCTCCGCCTCGCTCGGCCTTTGAGGGCGGGCTCCGCCTCGCCTGACCTCTAGGGGCGGGCTCCACCTCACCCGACCCTTGGGTTTGCGCTCTGCCTCACCTAGCCTCTGGGGGGACTCCACCTCGATCGACCCCAAGGCCAAGGGATCTGTCTTGCCCGACAGAGACCCATACCACCGTCAACCACTTTAGGTCCAAGCTAATGGGTCTAGGTTAAATCTCTGACACCAAAGAGGTGACTGGCATGCCCTGATATAACCTGTGGCTGTGACGGGCCATACCTAGGGATTCAAATCAGGAACAGTGTCGGGCATATCGGTGCTATTCTACCTAACCCTCGTACGACCACTGACAGGCATGTCGATTCAGCACGACATCCACCAGGATAGAGTGGAGTGCTATGATCGGGAGACGATGCCTGCACATGGCACCAGTGACAGACAAGGCCATGATGTGGAGCTGTCCCTGTTAACATCTACAGGGTCAGCGAGACCCGCGTGAAGGAAAAGAAGGACCCAGCGATCCTAGACTTCTTCTCCTTCTCATTCTCTTCTTTTCCCTCCACTATAACCCATGCTTTCCCTGGGCCTATAAAAGGGAAAGTAGGGCATCCCATGAAGTGGAGGGGAACCCATCAAACACCGAACCGATCAAAACACAGAAGCACATAGCCAGGAAGCGACCGAGCTCTCGGCACTCGTTTGCTCCTCTCACTAGAGACTTGGGACCTATCCCTCTCTCGACCGTTTGTAACCCCTACGATGAACTTTTAGTGCTAGTAACATGAGCAGCAGGAATGAACTAGACGTAGGGACATTCTACCCGAACCAATATAAACCTCGTGTCCTCTTAGCACACCATCTGAGCCAGATGCGCAATATTAGAAATTTACTAGCCGGTGGAAACTCAAAACACCGATAGCTGTCGTGGCTAACCAAGAAAAGCTCTCTCCCAAAGCTTAGAGGGAAAGGTGGACAGCTGCTGGTAGAACCCTTAGAGTATGGCTCGGGGCTTTCCTCTAGGATTGTATGGAGCATGTCATTCGGAAGATCTATTTGGATTTGCACCATGTTTACCATTGGCGCAGGCTGGTTGGCCTCAGGGAAGTCGATCTGATAGAGGTCATTGACATGGCTACGCTTAGTGTGGTTGGCGAAAGGATGGTGCATGGTGTCCTGACAGATCGGACCCGTACCCACCAGCTTGAAAGAATAGGGCTTTGGTTTGTTCTCTGTCTGGGCGGGGAGTGGTCAGCGTTGAACGGTATGCCATTCTAGAGTTGTCATGATCACCAGATCAGAATCTGGCCACCTTGAATGATGTGGCTAAGCAGGTCGCCCGGTTACATCGGCTTGGTGATCTTGGAGTATGGGAAATTTGTCACTTGCTCTAGATTGATCTAAGACTGAATCCATGAGAAGCTGACATTCCACTAAGCGGTCTATGACCTGATCGATGGATGCGATCAGATCATCATTGCTGATGGATCTCCTAACCCAATGGCGATGCATCAGGATCAGAGATGTCATTGTAGATGTTGGCACGATTAGCATAGGGTGATTCTGCACCACCTCCATGATTTCCTAGACACCATTGGAACCGATGACGTAGGTCATAGATCCGACCATGAAGGTCTGGCCTGGCTCGGGAAGGATCATGGAGCTCGGGAAGTGGACCATCTGGTTTGCCATGGAATCAGCACGCACACCCCCTACCTGGCGTTCCACTATCAATGAAATCTGGTCAGTAGTCTACCGAGGGGTATACCCACGGCAGTAGATGAATTGGTGGAGGTACGCGTGATAGGAATCGGATGGTGACACGGGCGCAGAGATAGCGATTTAGATAGGTTCAGGCCATCTAATCGACGTAATACCCTACGTCCTATGTCTTTAGTGGATTGTATTGAATATAAGATGAATTTGAGGGGGTCCCTACCCGCCTTATATAGTCTGGAGGGTAGGGTTACAGGTCGGTTCAGGTCTAGATCTATTCGGCTATATGGTAAGTATTTATAAGGAATACGATATCTATCATATCCGAACAGCACCACAGATTTTGTGCATAGCTCACAATGACAATAATTCAGAGTATGCATGGTTTATAAAGAGTGTTGGCTAACATTAGAATGTACTCCCTCCTCAAAGATTGGTCAAGGGTTAGCAGCATACTCATTTGATCTGGCGATTTCACAAATACAGTAGCAACTTCGATTTGTTCTATCCCTGTGAACCCTAGCTTGCGCAACTCTGCTACAGCCTTCTCCCTTAAAATCTGTTGTGGATTTTCATTCATTGCCTTCTCTTGAATTGTAGCCTCATAGTCCATGGCTTCTACCATTTTTCTAATATTACTAGCCACACCCTTCATATCATCTTGGACTTCATGTAACATGTCCAAAAAAGGATCACTTGTTCCACTATCCTTGCTCTTCCCTCCTTGCCACTTCCTCTGTTTGTAGCTAGATGATGCTGAGTCAACAGACCTTCTAGGGGTTTCTCTAGACATCCTATCCTCTTCTTCATCATGCCGATTACCATGTTCAGCAGCAAGCTCTTCTTCCATGTAGCCAACAGCCTCACTGATATCTTCGGCACCTTCACCAGTGGGTATATCATTTCTATATATTGCAGATAATGTATCCTAGTAAGGGAATTTGATGCCATATAGGCCCTTAGCATCAGGATGTAACAACTGCTGTGTGTATCACTTGTGAGCTAAAAAATACAAACTAATAACTATATGCATATGTATAGCACCTACTGTATTTCTACAAAATATTAACCCATGGTCGGTCAAAATGGACTATGCTAGAATTAAGGCCCTTAGCATCAGCATATGTATAGCACCTACTGTATTTCTACAAAGTATTAAGGCCATGTTAAAATACTACACAGCTAATATATATAATAATTTCAGAACTAGAAGAATATGAAAAGCAGACCTCAATTATTAGAACTAGAAGAAGCCCTATAGTTATTATATAGCCCTTGAGCAAGAACATCTCGAAAATTAGTCCACACATTAGAAGCTGACACACATGTGATAAATTCTGGTTCACTAACTTCTCCTTTAGTAATTTCCATTGAAGGTACCACTGTTTCATCCTCATCTTCCATTGGATCTCTTGGCATATTTTGTAAAATCAAATTATGCAAAAGGGCACAAGCCATTATTATTCGGCATTGAGTTTTTATAGGAAAATAAGATGGAGATCTCAAAATTCCCCACCGACCCTTTAGCCTTCCCAAACACCTCTCAATGATATTTCTTGCTTTTGCATGCCTCATACTAAAATATTCCTCTATGCTATGTGGTGGATTTTGTGCAGTCCAACCTCCCAAGTGATACCTTTCACCTCGATATGGAGCTAAAAAGCCATTTGCATTTGAATAATCGGCATCCACAAGATAGTAACACCCTTAAGATTGCAAATAGAAACAAAATCAACATTTGCACTAGATAACTTATCAGGAAACCACATGAGTTAACAAAACCAAACTCGCCTTGGAGGATACACAGGCCATTTGGCATGGTAATGGCATCTCTCAGCACACGACCATCATGTGATGAGCCCTCCCAACCAGGTAGTACATAGATGAATTGCATATCAGGTGCACAAACACCTAGGACATTTGTCACAATGTCTGTTTTTCTAGACCTATACCTTCCTTTTAGCTAAGTTGGAACAGTCACCTTTATATGAGTTCCATCCAAGGCTCCCAAACAGTTCTACAAACAAGATCCATATAGAAAAAAGAACTGCCACTTGCTTACCTTGAAATATTTCCAGTAACTATCTGTGCTATTCCCCGGTATTGGTTCTGGGGTCTTAAGCAGTAAATGGTGCAATTTCAGAACAACTAGCAGGTATAAATTGAACTGCCTACTAACTGTCTCGCCACTTTGGAAGAATTACATGTGATAATCGACATGTCTCTAAGGGAAGCGACGATGGAGTCGGACGGATGACCAAGACAATGATGCCATAAGGTGGACATGATGGCGAGACTGCAACTAGTGGTGGTGGATGGCGAAGCTAGGGAGATGGTGTAGAGGTCCTCGCTGCTATTGTAGTGAACAATCACGCCACGTCCATGGATCCTTTACAAAAAAACCAAGTGCATCAAATTTGATAAAACAATGATTATCATGTGTAAATTGACGAACAGGAAGAAGATTGCGCACAATGTCAGGCACAACCAGAACATTATTAAGATGGAAGGAGGTGTTGGCTATGGGAAGGATGGAAGTACCATGACTAACAACAGGTATAGAATGGCCATTGCCCATAGTTATGGATGAAGAATAAGGAGGAAGGCAGGTGAGTAATATACCATCTGAAGAAGCCATGTGAGATTTGGCACCAGTGTCTAGAACCTAGGGATTAGTACCCTGAAGCGGCATCTGGTCCAATGCTATGATGTGACCTGCCTGGTTCCATCCACTGGCTTGAGGACCCAGCGGAGGAGCAAACTATGGTTGATGGAGGTAAGCTAGAGTGGAGAACTCGGCTAGAGCGAAAGCCAAGTGCGCCTGCTGCTATGGAGGAGGAGGTCCAAGCAGCCCCTGCCCACACCATGCAGGCTACCGCTGCGGTGGATAGAACCAAGGCTGCTGGTGCTGGACTAGACTAAGGAGGAATGGGCTGACCACCTTGCTGCTGCTGCCATCCACCACCACAGTGGCTACCCTTCTTCTTGGTGTTGTGGTTAGATGTGTTGCTGCCATC
The DNA here is from genome assembly GCF_019320115.1 of Miscanthus floridulus. Lineage (NCBI taxonomy): Eukaryota > Viridiplantae > Streptophyta > Magnoliopsida > Poales > Poaceae > Miscanthus > Miscanthus floridulus. Next base: position 141,252,858 of record NC_089587.1, on the reverse strand, counting down.
ACCGTTGGTACGACCATGACTGCCTTGGCCCTATGCTGTGCCAAAGCACGCCGAGGCAGAGCGACCCGCAGAGCCACATGTAGAGGAGCCAGAGGCATGAAGGGCGGTATCAGTGGAAACCTTGCCTTCATAAGCTAGGCAAAGTTCCTTAAGGATGAGCTTCTGGCATGTGGTGTTGAAGTCAGGCAGCAGTGTGGTGTCCTCGATGTTGTCTGTCATGTTGGAGAAGCGCGGGTTGAGACCGCGAAGGAGGTTGAGGACCAGCTGTGATGGCGAGAGCATGGCTGACATCTCTCAGGGCATCGGCGATGGTCTTCATGCGTTGGCAATAGTCGTTGATGGAGAGGTCCCCCTGCCTCATAGAGGAGAACTCCTCGTGCAAAAAGATGGCGCAGGGCTCCTTGTTGGACAGGAAGAGGCCCTCGATGGCGACCTAGAGCTAGCGCGCTGACTATTCGCTGTCAATGGCGAGGTCTTGGACATCGGGGCTAGTGGACCCGAGGAGCCAACTATGGACACATGCATCGTCCATGACCCACTGTAGATCAACAGGGTTGGTGGGGACAGTCTTGTCAATGTGGCCGCGAAGGCCGAACTTCCCCACCAAAGATCTGAAGAAGGGCGCCCTCTTGTGGAAGTTCAGATGGTTTAGCTCGTATACGATAGGGACATGAGAGCGAACATTGATCGTGGCGTACGGGGCAACGATCAGGCTGACCGAGATAGAGTCCATGATGCCGCCGGAGGAGTTGTCGCTCGTGGCTAACGAGAGGGAGGGCTCGGTCGCCATTAGATGGCACAGCGCAGGGAGCAGATGAATTTGCTTGGAGGCATGTGGAGCAGAGGAAGTGTCTGCGTGAAGCAAAGGATGAGAGGAGGAGGGCACGCGTGGGGAAGGGAAAGGCCGCGTGCAGGATCACATGCTCAGGGCGACGTGCGTGAGATCATGCAAAGTCAGGGAAGGAAAGCAGAGGGGTGTGGTGGATGAGCCGCCGTGGAGTCGATGGCGCGGGTTAGGGCAGAGGAAAAAGCTAGAAGGGAACCCGGACTCTAGATACCATGTAGAGAATTAGGGGAACACCTCATACCCAATTAGGGGGGTGACTTTCACATATATAGTCAAGATACAACTTGGGGTAAAAGTAACATGATATACATGTGTTAGACTATACATATCTCTAATACTTTTGTAGGACAATGTACAAAAGCGAGAGGATGATGCGATAGAAAATGAGGTGCTCATAGCCTCATGTGAAAATTCAGAACCATGACCTATTACTCCTACTGACAATGATAGCAAAGGTAATGCCCATGATGCTAAACTCACAGAAGGTGAGAATTCTCTTGATGTGGTGAATTTTTCCACCAATCATGCTATGATAGAGCAAATATTAGTGGAACCTTCATTTGATTTACCTTTATCACAAGCTGATTTGCTTGATGTTCCTTGTGATAAACATGACTTGAATGATGATATTTATATTATACCCATGCAACCATTAATGAATGATCATGCTATATGTGTGTTGCAATCGAATACTTGTGCTGAAAATAGACATGTTATTAATAATGCTAATGATGTTGATGAGCTGAAATTGATGTCTTCTTTAAATACTTTGGGTTACATTGAATTTGATATTCTTTGCAATCTTAATTATTTGGAGGAGAAACTTTATGCATATACTAATTTGCCATGGTTGTCTAGACATACATATCATGTTTTTGGAAAATATAACAATAAAGGACAATATATGATGCAGCGAGTTTACATTTGTACAAATCTGAATTCTCCTTTTATTGGGCAAAATTATGATCAATTAGAGGAATGTAAAATCAATACTAATATCATGCCATATTCCTCTAGTCTTGCTTTATGGACACAAGTTAAATCCAAAGAAGGGGAGCATTTGTTTCTTGCTAGTACTAATCTTTTGCAGGATGGTATTGACAAAGATCACGTGCATTTCAATCGAGGAGACTACATGTTTGTAGGAGAAGACATGCTGCAAATCTGGACATGTGGTCATATTCTTTTTCATGGCATCATCCATTCCTATTATTTTAGCAAAATTGTTTATCTTCATGATGTGCAGGATCGACTTCAACTACAATCGATGCTGAGGACGGCTTTTTGTTAAGAAGGGGAGGATGATGAGGACATGACCTCCATGCATATGACCATGCTTGGAGAATCACATGGAGGCCAAAGAGATCAGCAAGGGCGTCCAAATCATGAAGGAGGCCCAAAGCTTATCCAGTTCGAGTCGCCAAGGTGGAGGCCCAAATCAAGTTCGAGTCCACCTCGGAATCCAGGAGCAGTCCCGAGTAACATCAATGCTCATGGCGCATACGGACTCTGTTTTTATGATCCACATATGCTTGGAAAGATAATTTGATAAGCTAACCAATGGATTTGGTTTCACGTCAAAACTCATTCGGGGTCAATGGAAATCGTCAAAACAAGTCAGCGTCCAGAATCTGCCAGGGTGCTGCGACACCGTCTTTTGGTCCATTGGGCCGTGTATCGTCTTAGAGCCCATTAGGGGGCGCATCCAGGGGGTGACACCCAAGACTCTATAATTAGCCACCGCTGCTCTCATTAGGGTTTGGGTTTTGTTGCGTTCTTGTTTTCCACGTGAAACATATATTTTTTTGCTGCAACTGTATCGCCAAGATCGTTTGCTGTTAAACTAGGGCACTTGTTCTTGATCTTGTTTGCCTATGGCGATTAGTCCTTTTGAATATAGACTTGAACACCTTTTCAAATTCATAAGCTTCATATTTATTTGCAATTTCAGATTGTGTTTATCCATTCTTGCTTGTGTTCTCGATTCGCTTACAGGAAAGTCTTTTGGGCGACTTCAATCGCGTTCGCGTGGTTGATAACCACCGGAGCTGTGGTGTAACGGTTGTGGGGGTCTGAATCTGTCTTGGTTCGAAGCCTAGATCGTGAACGTCGAGTCTCCTCCAATCGACGCTATCATAGCTATCGGAAGATCGGGCCTTGTCTACGTCATTATGACAAGGACAACTCTGCCACATGCTGCCTTAAGAGCTTCACCAAGCACGTGCTGAAGAAGGTTGACTCTCGGCTAATTCGTTAGCCACCCAAGCAGCCATCATTTGCTATGATGGCGCTCCCAATGCGGAGGAAGTGGCTGGCGGCCTAGAGCCTCTCTCGAGTACCGGCTTCCAAGCGAGACAGGTTCTTATCATGCAGCGTATAGGCTATGTCACGGGTCTATCAATGCCAAGCGTGTTGAGACAGAAGGCCTATGAGAGGCTAAGCTGACCGCGTCCAAAATCGAAGCACTGGACGCACTCTTCGCAGATGGTAGAAAAAGGCTCGTGCAGGCAGCAGCGGAGATGCAAGGCCACCTTTTAGGTTGCACTTCTACGCTTTTATCGGTTGTATACCATTTGTGTAATATTGAAACTTGAGTTCGCATACTATGACTGTGCAGCCGTAGGTTGTCTTATATCGACCTCTTAGGGCGCTCCATAGAGGCTTTGTATGGTTAAACTCTTCTTTCTTAATTACAATGATGCGTAAATCTTTTACGTATTCGAAGAGAAAAAAAGACATATATTAGAAAAGAACATATACATGCAAGCAATGCAATAGTATGTTGACATAGCAACAATGCAATTGTAAGCAAGAACCATTCAAACATAGATTGTGTGTTCATTAAGAAGTTATTAGAAGAACAAACAAAACCTCACTACAAAAATTGCCAATAGAAGAATATTAAAAATGTAATCTAAAACATACAATTACAAATATACCATACAAAATTGTATTGATACAATATTCATTAGTTCTTGATATTGTATGAACCGAGGTAGTGTAGCAAATATGTCATATGACCGCAAGCAACTTGTAGCAAAATAGTCATAGTTGAAGGGAAAATGTACTAGTATCATACAAAGCAGACTGCTTGCATGTGCTAACATTAGTCGTCAATCCACATCACGACAAAAAAAAGCTTCATTCTCAACCCACGCACATGTATCATCAAACCACACAAAAAGCGTCATCTACTTAGGACAACCCCAATGGTTAGTGAATCTATAGCTTACCTACGGTTTCATTGGCCGCAGAGGTGGAAGATTAACACACTAGCGTGTCTAAACTCACTAGTCTCGCACAAAACCCCAAAGGCTCCCTCTCTCAACTCCGATGCTCAGTGTAGAGTCGCTCCATACTTTTTCTGTTTTCTTATTGTTCAACTTCCAGCTCGGTTACATTAGCGATTTGGTATTCCCAATGAGGACACCCTTGGCCCATATGCGAGACTGCCTAGCATGCTGATCTAGTGCAATCTAACCTTCTGCTCACAAAAGGTTGGCAAAATAAAACAAAGAGAGTACAGTTGGGCTAAACATCATGTAGTAGGCCAGTTACTATAAGCCCTTGTTTAGTTCGCGAAATTTGGAATTTGGGGCTACTGTAGCATCTTCGTTTTTATTTGGCAAATAGTGTCCAAACATTGACTAATTAGGCTTAAAACGTTCGTCTCGCAATTTCCCACCAAACTGTGCAATTAGTTTTTCTTTTCGTCTATATTTATGCTCCATGCATGGGCCGCAAACATTCGATGTGACAGGTACTGTAGCAACTTTTTGTACTTTGGGGTCCAACTAAACAAGGGCTAAATAGAGAAGAACGAAACCAATAAGCGACAAGTGAACAGGTCTAGAAAATGATGTACATGGGCCTTGAGAATGTGTGCCCAAATGGCCTTATTTGGCCTACATGATTGCAAGCATGTAGTGCCGGTAGGGGTTGGTGGCATTTGTTTCCCTCCATCTGGATGATGGGCCGGACGATTTCCATGATAGAACATGGTGGTCCATCGAATGTGTTATGACTCTTGAATGCTTCTTGTTAACACAATTGGAACCAGTGGCAGAGCCAGCATCTTGAAGTTGGGATTCCGGCTTCCGGAAAAAAAAATCCAATACATAGTGTCACACCCAATTTTAAGGATAAAATTGAATGCACTAACTCATGTATGCCCAGGGATCAATCACACACACAAGCTGACAAATTATAAAAGAGTATCATCACAGTGTATCTTACATCACGATAATAGCATATCTTAGTCTTATACATCACAGCGGAAAATAAAAGATAACTCTCTCGTGGAACACCATTACAGGGAAGGTCAACTGGTTGACCACAAGCCTAATAATCCTCAGAAAACTCCTCATACACGTTGTCATCTGTTACCCATCCGGGATTTTTATCCAAATATAGAAAGTAAACAAGCGTAAGTACATCCCGTACTCAACAAGATAACATGGGGTTCATGAGGCTCAAAAAGGATGACACTGGTTTACTGCTGTTAGCACTTTTAGTAAGTCAAGATTTTATCATCAGTGATTGTCAAGTTATGCTTAAGCTCCCATTTAAACCCACTTAATCAGATATCAGAATCATTTGGATCATATCATCATAAACCATCATAAATGAACAACAATGAGTAACCAATTATTCTGTGAGTTTTTCAGGCCGCTCGTGACCGTGAGCACGGCTGCTATAACAGTTTGTAACCCTCTGCAGAGGTGGTGCACATTCACCGCGAGGCGTGATGCCCATATGCCCAGGTTAATTACTCCCATGTTACTGTCAAGGTGAGCGGGCAGGGTACACTATGAAGTCATTTCATAGGTTTCTCTAACAAGTTAGGGCCGCTAGGTTTCCTCGGCAGGCAGATGTAGGAACCCTCCTTTCCTATGGCAGATATCCATCGCGGCTATACACATAGGAATAGAGGCAGCCCTATACCCAACGTGGCAAGCCCCTCTTGCGCCATAAAGGTAACCTCTAACAAGCTAGAAAAGATCCTATTACTGAGCTAAAGTCAGAGCCATATGACTCTCACGGTTGCACTGTCAGTCCTAGCTTTTGCCGACAGATAAGTCCTTATGGAGCGCTAGGAGCAACATGATCAAAAGTCATTTGCACCTTCGCCCTATGGATCAGTGGTTATAAATCATGTTATACTTTTAGTTCCATAGAACCCTTAACCATCGTATAGATCATGTTCCGTTAGAGCACTAGCAATCTACCCATATGCAATTAACCCATAGGAGTCAAGGGAACAAGTCATCAAATGACTAGAATGTCCTTATGGTTATCAAAGTTAGACACATGCACATGAGTAAATGATTAAAGTGAATAGGACATCAAGGTAGGCCCATGCTATACTTGCCTTGGTCCACAAACTTTTGCTGGTCCTGTTGGTCATCGAAGAACTCTTGGTCTCCAACGTTCTCCTCACCGTCTGAACACGACCACACGGCAACACACAACATTCTAGGAACATTCATGCAAAGCAAACAATCCTACAATTAGAATAGTACACCAACAGTATAGAAAACAAGATAAAATGTTTATGAAAAGAATCTACGTCTCGCTACGATCACGTCAACGCGAAGTTCATGAATTTCGGAGCTAAAACGCGAAAGTTATGAATTAAACGGGGTTTCCTATAGCTCTGTATTTAATTAAACCTAACCATAAAATTTAAAAGTTGCAAAATTGATTAACAGTGGTACTAACACATAGATTATGAAATTACGAAGCTAACGCAATTTGAACGGATCAATTCGGAGCTAAAACGAAGTTTTTATGAGCAAAACAAATCTAGTGGCATTTCTGTAAATACTGAAAACGTATTTTGGACTAAAACAGTGCACTTTACGTTTTCAAATCGAGGAAGCGTACTCTGGAAACTACGCTAGGGACGGCGGGTTCAATTCATCCGAAACCGAGGGACTCTTTAGCAAATTTACATGCGAAAGGGTATCTTCTAATCATGGCCGCAGATCTGGAGATGGACGGTTTGGATCGGCTCTAGGGAAGGAAGAGAAGGGAGGTCCGGCTGGCACAGTGATGCCGGCGGCAAGCTCCATGGCCGACAGCGTGGAGGTCACTGGCACACACGGTTAGGGGCCTACGGGCCACGGTTCGAAGAACTGAAGGCACCGGGGAGTAGCGGGGGCTCTCACGAACCCGTCCAGGCCGAGAAGGCGGCCGGAAGGCGCGGCTGGCGAGGTGGCAGCCATGGCCGGTGGCAAGGAGCACACGGGCGCACGCGGCTAAGGCACTAGAAGCCATGAAACGGGAAATAAACCGCATGGGGAGAGAGTGGGGATCACAGTGAAGCTCACAGCGGGGAGAAACAGGGTCGACGGCGGCTCGGAGATGGCGGTTCGCGCAGAGGGCGGACGACGGATCCCGACGACCTCGGCGCGGCGGTTGCTGTGGCTTCCTCGGTGCCTGGCGAACGTGAAGGAGAGAGCGGGGAGCAGTAGGGAGAGCAGCGGGGTCACGACACCCTTTAAATGAGGCCGGGGAGCGGGGAGGGGCGCTCCCACGATCGAAGACGTGGGCGCGGCGGCGGTTGCGCCTGGCGCGCGCGAGGCGGGAGGTCGGGGGCGGCACCGACACGCGGGCCCGAGCCGTTAGCGGCTGAGAGCGGGGCAACGGGGCGCGTGGCAGCAGCTTGCTGCAGGCCTGGGCCGGCGCATTGCTGGCGACGCTGGGCCGGCTGAGGAAACCGCTCGGCTCAGCTGGGCCGGCCCAAGAACGGGAGGAGGGAAGGCGAGCGGGATGGCTGGGCTGGTGCGCTGGCGCGGGGGAAAAAGGCCATGGGCCGAAAGCAAGGAAAGGAGGGGGAAGAGAAAAAGAATTTCTTCTCTTTTTCCAAATACATTTTCCAATCTCATTTTCAAGTTGAATTTGAATCCTTTTGAGTTTAAATCAAAAACCACTCAACATATTAAATACAATGCTCCAGCATGAGTGCATCAACATGTATATATCCTTATGATGGATTTTAATTTCATAAAAATATTATTTTCCTATATTTGAATCACACATAATAACATAAATAAATAAAATTTACTATTTTAAAAGAATTCAAATTTTAGGATGTTACAATTCTACCCCCCTTAAGATGAATCTCGTCCTCGAGATTCGAGTGATTGCTTACTCAAACAGTTGGGGATATGACTTTCTCAGATCCTCTTCTCTTTCCCAAGTAGCCTCATCCTCTGTATACCGATTCTACTGCACCTTGCACATCTTTATAGTTCGGCTTCTTGTAACTCTTTTGGCAGTTTCCAAGATCTTTATCGGATACTCTTCATATGTAAGATCTTCCTTAATAGCAAGCTCTTCCAAAGAAATCTGCTCTTCTGGTACCCTCAAACACTTTTTCAATTGAGAAACATGGAACACATCATGCACACCTGACAAACTTTTAGGCAGTTCCAATTGATAGGCTACTTCTCCACGTCTCTCTAGGATCTTAAAAGGTCCTATATACCTTGGTGCCAACTTTCCCTTCATATTAAATCTTTTCACACTTCTCATTGGTGACACCTTCAAGTACACATAATCACCAACTTTGAAAGTTAGCTCTTTTCTGCGAGTATCAGCGTAACTCTTCTGTCGGGACTGAGCCACTCTTAAGTTGTCTCTAATCACTCTCACTTGTTCTTCCGTGTCTCTAAGGACATCGAGTCCAAACACTTGAGTTTCTCCAGTCTGATTCCAGAACAAAGGCGTTCTACATTTACGTCCATACAGCGCCTCGAAAGGTGCCATCTTGAGACTCTTCTGATAACTGTTGTTGTACGAGAACTCTGCGTATAGCATACTCTTATCCCAACTATCACCATACTACAGTGCAAAGGCTCTCAACATATCTTCCAAAATCTGGTTGATCCTTTCAGTCTATCCATCAGTTTGCGGGTGGTAAGCAGAACTGAAATTCAACTGTCCCCAAAGATCTATGTACTTTATACCAGAATTGCGATGTAAACTGAGTGCCTCTATCCGACACAATCTTCTTGGGAACACCATGTAAACACACTATTCTTTCCATGTACAACTCTGCTAACCTTGCACCCATATAGGTAGTCTTGACTGGTAAAAAGTGAGCAACCTTGGTGAGTCGATCCACTATTACCCATATTGAATCATAACCTCTTTGAGTGCGGGGCAAACCTACGATAAAATCCATACCAACTTCTTCCCATTTCCATTCAGGAATCTTCATTAGTTGTAGCAACCCTACAGGTCTTTGATGCTTAGCTTTCACTCTTTGACAAGTGTCACACAAAGCCACATACTCTGCCACATCTCTCTTCAAACCATACCACCAATACTTCTCCTTGAGATCCAAATACATCTTCGTACTTCTAGGATGTATATAATAAGCAGACTCATGGGCCTCTTGCAGAATTGCATCACGGATAGCCTTCACTTCAGGTACACATATCCTTTTTTCGAACCAAAGAGTACCATTCTCATCCATCCTGAATCATGGTGCCTTTCCAAGCACTACATTCTCTGCTATCTCTTTTAGTTTTTCATCCTTCAATTTACCTTTGCGTATCTCTTGTTCCAATGTAGGCTCTATCACCAATTCCATTGCATTAGTGACAAAACTCAAGTTGAGATGCTCCATTTCAGCACACAACTCTGCTGACATAAATATCATCCCAAGTCCATTAGCATAACTCTTTTTGCTAAGTGCATCAGCTACGACATTTGCTTTTCCCGGATGATAATGCACTTCCAAGTCATAGTCTTTGATCAATTCTAACCAACGACGTTGTCTCAGATTCAGATCTGACTGGGTAAAGATATACTTCAAACTCTTGTGATCCGTATAGATATCACTCTTATTCCCAATTAGATAATGTCTCCAGATTTTCAAAGCATGTACCACAGCTACCAATTCCAAGTCATGAGTAGGGTAATTCAACTCATGCTTCCTCAATTGTCTAGATGCATATGCCACCACCTTCCTTCTTGCATAAGCACACATCCAAGGCCCAAACGGGATGCATCATAATATATAGAGAAGTTCTTGCTTAAGTCGGGCAAAATCAATACTAGAGCTGTAGTCAATCTCTTCTTTAGCTCCTCAAAGTTTGCCTGGCATTTATCCGACCATACATACTTGGCATTCTTTTCCAACAGAGCTGTCATAGGCTTAGCAAGTTTGGAAAAACCTTCAATGAACCTCCTGTAGTATCCAGCCAATCCCAAAAAGCTACGAATCTTACTTACATTGATTGGTGGCTTCCAATTCAACACATCTTGCACTTTGCCTGGATCCACTGCTATTCCACCATTGGAGACAACATGACCCAGAAAAGAGACCTCCTTCAACCAAAACTCACACTTGCTTCGCTTAGCGTACAACTTATGTTCTCTAAGCTTTTGCAAGACCAACCTTATATGTTCAGCATGTTCTTCTTTAGTCTTGGAGAATATCAGTATGTCATCTATGAATACCACCACAAATTTATCCAGAAACTCCATGAACACCTTATTCATCAGATACATAAAGTATGCAGGTGCATTGGTCAATTCAAAAGACATAACGGTATACTCATACAAACCATACCGTGTAGTGAATGCTGTCTTGGGTATGTCCGAGTTTCGAATCTTAAGTTGATGGTATCCTGAGCGAAGATCAATCTTGGAGAACACAAAGGCTCCTCTCAACTGATCAAACATGTCATCAATCCTAGGCAAAGGGTATTTATTCTTGATTGTAACCTCATTAAGTGAACGGTAATCCACACACATCCGTTGACTACCATCCTTCTTATCCACAAAGATCACAGGTGCTCCCCATGGGGAAGAACTAGGGCGTATGAAACCTTTTTCTTGCAACTCTTTTAGTTGTTTCTTAAGCTCTTCTAATTCATTAACCCCCATTCTATATGGACGTTTAGCTATTGGTGCAGTTCCAGGTAATAATTCAATAATGAATTCAATGTCTCGGTTAGGTGGCATACCTGACAAGTCATTGGGGAAGACATCTGGGAACTCCTCCACGACACGATCTTGTTCATTGGCATCACCATCCAACTGATTCACAGTGGTTGTTGGCTGAGCTTGCACTATCACTTCCACATAGATTCTATCTCCATTGAGTGATGTTACAACCACAGATTTCTCCTGACACTGAATCACTGCCCAGTGTTGTTTCATCCAATCCATTCCTAGAATAAGATCAATTCCCGCTTTTCTCAACACAATTGGTTTCACTTTGAAGTCTACCCCCCTTAAGGAAATGCTAGTTGAGGGACTCCAATAAGAAGCGGGCATACTACCTCCCGGTGAATTTACTAGTATGAGTTTTTTCATGGCACACAAAGGTATGCTATGCATTCTAACAAATGCTTGGGAAATAAATGAATGCGAAGCACCGGAATCAAAAGTACTATAGCAGAGATAGAGTTGACGCTGAATGTACCCAACATGACCTCGGGCGTCTCCTGAGCTGCATCAAATGACACATAGTTCACCTTCCCAGTGTGAGGTGGTCGGGCGTTGAACTTCTGATTGCTAGTCTGGTTCTGAGGGGCTTGCTGGTTCTGCTTCTTTGGACACTGATGAGCATAGTGACCAACTTCTCCGCAGCAATAGCATGCATTGGGGTTATTGGGTGTACCACTCTTCACAGGAGCATTGTTGGATGGTCCCTGGCGTGTTGCTGGATTGCCAGTCTATTGCGGGGGATGCTGATTACCATACTGTTGCTGGTACTGAGGGTGTTGCTAGAACTAGTTACGTTGAGGATACTGACCACGGTTTCCTTGGTTAGATTGTCCTTGATTCCTTTGTTGAAAACCCTACTGGGGATAGGCACGCGGGCGGGTGTTACTTCTAGAAGCTTGCCCTTGTAGCCTCCTCTTCTTGGCTTCCATCTCTTTACGCTTATCGTCAATCACAATAGCGCGGTTCACCAAGGACTGAAAGTTAGGGTAGGTGTTGGACATCAGCTGGAGCTGCAGTCCATCATAGAGTCCCTTGAGAAAGTGGCGTTGCTTCTCCTTATCCTCAGCTACATCATTTGGAGCATAGCGTGACAGTTGAGCAAACTTGTCACGATACTCCATCCGGGATTTTTATCCAAATATAGAAAGTAAACAAGCGTAAGTACATCCCATACTCAACAAGATAACATGGGGTTCATGAGGCTCAAAAAAGATGACACTGGTTTACTGCTGTTAGCACTTTTAGTAAGTCAAGATTTTATCATCAGTGATTGTCAAGTTATGCTTAAGCTCCCATTTAAACCCACTTAATCAGATATCAGCATCATTTGGATCATATCATCATAAACCATCATAAATGAACAACAATGAGTAACCAATTATTTTGTGAGTTTTTCGGGCCGCTCGTGACCGTGAGCACGGCTGTTATAACAGTTTGTAACCCTCTGCAGAGGTGGTGCACATTCACCGCGAGGCGTGATGCCCATATGCCTGGGTTAATTACTCCCATGTCACTGCCAAGGTGAGCGGGCAGGGTACACTATGAAGCCATTTCATAGGTTTCTCTAACAAGTTAGGGCCGCTAGGTTTCCTCGGCAGGCAGATGTAGGAACCCCCCTTTCCTATGGCACATATCCATCGCGGCTATACACATAGGAACAGAGGCAACCCTATATCCAACGTGGCAAGCCCCTCTTGCGCCATAAATGTAACCTCTAACAAGCTAGAAAAGATCCTATTACTGAGCTAAAGTCAGAGCCATATGACTCTCACGGTTGCACTGTCAGTCCCAACTTTTGCCGACAGATAAGTCCTTATGGAGGGCCGGGAGCAACATGATCAAAAGTCATTTGCACCTTCGCCCTATGGATCAGTTGTCATAAATCATATTATACTTTTAGTTCCATAGAACCCTTAACCATCGTATAGATCATGTTCCGTTAGAGCACTAGCAATCTACCCATATGCAATTAACCCATAGGAGTCAAGGGAACAAGTCATCAAATGACTAGAATGTCCTTATGGTTATCAAAGTTAGACACATGCACATGAGTAAATGATTAAAGTGAATAGGACATCAAGGTAGGCCCATGCTATACTTGCCTTGGTTCACAAACTCTTGCTGGTCCTCGAAGAACTCTTGGTCTCCAACGTTCTCCTCACCGTCTGAACACGACCACACGGCAACACACAACATTCTAGGAACATTCATGCAAAGCAAACAATCCTACAATTAGAACAGTACACCAATAGTATAGAAAACAAGATAAAATGGTTATGAAAAGAATCTACGTCTCGCTACGATCACGTCAACGCGAAGTTCACGAAATTCGGAGCAAAAACGCAAAAGTTATGAATTAAACGGGGTTTCCTATAGCTCTTTGTTTAATTAAACCTAACCGTGAAATTTAAAAGTTGCAAAATTGATTAACAGTGGTACTAACACGTAGATTATGAAATTACGAAGCTAACGCAATTTGAACGGGATCAATTCGGAGCTAAAACAAAGTTTTTATGAGGAAAACAAATCTAGTGGCATTTCTGTAAATACTGAAAACGTATTTTGGACTAAAATAGTGCACTTTACGTTTTCAAATCAAGGAAGCGTACTCTGGAAACTACGCTACGGACGGCGGGTTCAATTCATCCGAAACCGAGGGACTCTTTAGCAAATTTACATGCGAAAGGGTATCTTCTAATCCTGGCCGCAGATCTGGAGATGGACGGCTTGGATCGGCTCTGGGGAAGGAAGAGAAGGCAGGTCCGGCCGGCACAGTGACGCCGGTGGCAAGCTCCATGGCCAGCAGCGTGGAGGTCATTGGCTCGCATGGTTAGGGGCCTACAGGCCACGGTTCGAAGAACCGAAGGCACCTGGGAGTAGCGGGGGCTCTCGCGAACCTGTCCAGGCCGAGAAGGCGGCCGAAGGGCGCGGCTAGCGAGGTGGCGGCCATGGCCGGCGGCAAGGAGCACACGGGCACATACGGCTAAGGCACTAGAAGCCATGAAACGGGAAATAAACCGCATGGGGAGAGAGAGGGGATGACGGTGAAGCTCACAGCGGGGAGAAACGGGGTCGACGGCGGCTCGGAGACGGCGGTTCGCGCGGAGGGCGGACGACGGATCCCGGCGACCTCGGCGCGGCGGTTGCTGTGGCTTCCTCGGTGCCTGGCGAACGTGAAGGAGAGAGCGGGGAGCAGTAGGGAGAGCGGCGGGGTCATGACACCCTTTAAATGAGGCCGGGGAGCGGGGAGGGGCGCTCCCACGATCAAAGACGTGGGCGCGGCGGCGGTTACGCCTGGCGCGCGCGAGGCGGGAGGTTGGGGGCGGCGCCGACACGCGGGCCCAAGCCGTCAGCGGCTGAGAGCGGGGCGACGAGGCGCGCGGCAGCGGCTTGCTGCGGGGCTAGGCCGGCGCGTTGCTGGCGACGCTAGGCCGGCTGAGGAAACCGCTCGGCTCGGCTGGGCCAGCCCAAGAACGGGAGAAGGGAAGGCGAGCGGGCTAGCGGGAGGGCTGGGCTGGTGCGCTGGCGTGGGGGAAAAAGGCCATGGGCCGAAAGCAAGGAAAGGAGGGGGAGGAGAAAAAGAATTTCTTCTCTTTTTCCAAATACATTTTCCAATCTCATTTTCAAGTTGAATTTGAATCCTTTTGAGTTTAAATAAAAAACCACTCAACATATGAAATACAATGCTCCAGCATGAGTGCATCAACATGTATATATCCTTATGATGGATTTTAATTTCATAAAAATATTATTTTCCTATATTTGAATGCACACATAATAACATAAATAAATAAAATTTACTATTTTAAAAGAATTCAAATTTTAGGATGTTACACATAGCAGCCTAGGTTTTTCATCCAATTAATGCATACAGCTGGAAAGGAAAGGATGCGACGAATAGGTAGCTGTGGGCTGAGTTTCTACTCAAAAACAGCGAATTAACACCAATATACATTATACTTATGAGTATATACACATATATACATAAAAGTCTACCAAATAGTTGGGTGTTCCCGGGAATACTAGGGAATACCCTTGGATGCGCCCCTGATTGGGACCAAGAAAATAGTATTACTCTGAGCAGTTGACCATGTTCGTGAAGAATCCTCATTCTCTAACATGCATGTATGTATAATGTGGGTGTTTGGTTGTCACCAAATATGCATCAGGAAGTAGCAAGCGAGAGACTATGATTTTCCTAGAAGTGAGAAGCTTAGGCCCTGTTTAGTTATCCCTCCTAAAAACTTTAGGAGCTAAAATCTGGATAAAATTTGCCTAAAAAACCAAACACCTTCTCCTAAAAGCTCCTAAAAATTTTAGAAGGGGCCAAAAACTTTAGGAGCTCCACCCCCTCCTAAAACCTCCTAAAGTCCTTCCTGGACCTCCACTACCCCTCATTTATTGCCCCCTCCCTCTCTCTCTCTACCACCCTCCCTCCCTCCCGCGCCTCCATCTTGCGCCCCCCCCTTCTCCCTCCATCCTGGCGGCGGCGGGCCTCTTGCGGCCCCTACCCTCCACCGACGGCGGCGGCTCCTCACCCTCGGGCAGCGGCGGGCCCTCTCCCCCATGGATCTCAAGCACAGGAAGCAGGTGGCGGCGCTCCCTCCCTCGGCGCATCCGGCCATGATGGCCCTCCCCAATCCCATTGATGCGGTGGTGATGGGCCCCGTCCGGTGTCCCCCGGCGGTGCGCTGCTCCCTCCCTCCACGCCGGCGCCCGCGCCATCCCCCACCGGATCCGCCGCCCCCGCTCCCTCGCGCCGCCGCATGGGCCGGCCGCGACGCCCCCGCTTCTCCTCGGCGCCGGCTGCTCCCCCAATCCGTCCGCCGCTCGATCCGCCATCGACGGCGGCTTCCGCGACCAAGAACCGCTTTTGGGCAGGCATTGGGGCGGCCGCGAGCGGGGTCGCGTGGAGCGGCGGTGAGGTGGAGAGGCCGGGCGGGGCTCGCGTGCGGGGACCTGCGGGCGGGCGTTGCTGCGCTGGGGGCGGGGATGGTTGGCATGGGGGTCTCACTTGGCGACCACAGAGCAAAGAGGAGAAGCGGCGCTGGCGAGGAAGAGCTTTTTGCTCGCAGGGGTAGGAGGAAGAAGGGTAAAAGTGTCTTTGTTCAAAAACATTTATTGTTTTTAGTCATTTTTATGAGGTGCAACCAAACACACTTTTAGGAGGTTTTAGAAGGCTGCCTAATACTTTTAGGAACTAAAGTTTTAGGAGCTCGGAAGCAAACAGGGCCTTAGTAAGTTTAAGTGTTCTAACTATGTCAATCATAGTGTTTAAGAGGTGAGAACGTGTCTAGGGTCTGCACACAAAAAGGCCTAGGCTTAGTTGGAGCAGAGCTGGCACTGAAGGGCAAAAATGGTTAGTGGTAGAGAATGCAACTTGAATGGAACTCGAGTGAGGCTAGGGTGAAGAAGTGGATAAGAGGAGACGATAGGATTGGAGGTCACCGATAGGGCCCAAGTTGAGCTCTCTGAGGCTGGAGCTCATGTGTGGCAGAAGGATTAGGGACAAGGTGTGAGCGTGGGGAGGCTAGAGGCGAGAATGAACGGATAGAAATAAAGGGAGAGGGAGAGAGGGAGAGAGAGAGAGAGATCTGACAAGTGGACCAAGTGATAATTTAGTCTTTTTTGGTACCTTGTTATTCCAGTCTCACAGTGGGAGTCATAAAAATTTTGAATGGTGGAAAAGGAATTTCTATAGCATTCAATGGCATGTAGAGAATTATCTCATTTATGTTTAGTATGCATACATTATTCACATTTTTTTATCTTTTTACAAAGTGTGTGAAAACAAAAGGTTTTTCATATTCTGTATATTTTTATCTATGTATCAGCTCACAAACATTCCATTCAAGCAACAAAAAATTATTTTCCACTCTCGAAGTAGAGAAGATGACAAGATGTTGTGAATGCATTTGCCCGACTACAAATGTATGTGCCTTATCGAGGACACTAATTAAACACCTTTGTCACACTTTGTTGATAACACGACAGGGTTTCATTCAATCATGCTAACGTCATACACTTGACGCGGTTATCGCCTACACGACGTTAGCATTTTTGACAACTTTGCCGTTACACACGTGAATTCTATATTAAATCTTGGTAGTGAGTGGTATCCTAGGCCTTGTTTAGTTACCCTCAAAATTCCAAGTTTTTTCACTCTCTCTCCATCACATCAATTTTTAGCCGTTTGCATGGAGCATTAAATGTAGGTAAAAAAAACTAATTACACAGTTTAGTTGAAAATCACGAGATGAATCTTTTGAGCTTAGTTGATCCACGATTGGACAATATTTACCAAATAAGACGAAAGTGCTACTATTCATCAGTTTGAAATTTTTTTCAATCTAAACAAGGCCCTAGTTGCTCTTGTTATTGCCAAGGAAAGCATTTTTGTCTATTCGTTTGAGGTTTTCTCTTCCTTGTTAATGGATGGCCCTATTTGGCAAGGTGTTTCCCGGATGATATATCATCCAGAACAACCATTTAATTTAAATATGAAATTGAAATTTGAACTGGGTTGCAACACATGTAGGAGGTAGGAGCATGAAAGTATGATTGTTAACAAAACTTTGGGTGGCTAGGGGTGGTATCATGCTACGCTCGCATAGCTTGTCGCACTTGAACATCTAGATAGTTTCTTTGTTTCCCGTATTAGTATATGCTATGAATCTCAATTTTGGTTCTCTTCGGTCCTATGGTATGTAGCATGGTGCAGTGGACCAAAGAGATTTGGGGTTAAGTGGTACCATTATTTTTCTTATATATATATATATATATATATATATATATATATATATATATATATATATATATATATATATATATATGTGTGTGTGTGTGTGTGTGTGTGTGTGTGTGTGTGTGTGTGTGTGTGGGCGGGCGCGCGCGCGCGCGCGATTCGATTTAGTGGGTCTCTATGGTAATCTAAATAAAATTCAGTTAGAGCCGTGAAGTTTAAGGGGGAAATAAATCTTGCGAGAATCTATTATTTTGCTTGGCCAAATAGAATGTGTCGCTGAAGATCGGACAGTTCCTATTATTTGGTGACGTGGACGAACGAGGAGCAAGATTTTGAGACATTAAATAACTACCACATTTGTGAATATTTGTCTCATATATATCTCTTTAATAATTAGTAAATAAAGGTTATCTGCAGACAACGTCTCTAGCGCCAGGTAGTGGGGCCCACCCCATCATGCAGGGCTTGGGCTGCAGATGGCGCGCAGCCCTTTTCGTCACCCACACCCAGTGCCGGCCCTAAGGGTAGGCCACCAGGTGCGACGGCCGAGGGCCCAAGCGGAGGAGGAGCTCAAGTCCAGGTATACAAACCCTCAGGTCCTATAGTTCATTAGGCATTAGCAAACTAATAAGAAGAGAGACATAGAACTGGCTAGGCGGTCTAAAAAGACAACATTGACATTTCTTTTCTAGTTTTCTTTTCCTACGGCCCTGGGGTAGAGAGGATGCGAGGAGTCACGCTGCACACAACACACTCTGATCGTGAGTTCGGGACGTGCGCCTTACACGCGCGGAGCTGGCGAGTCGCGCCGCCGCGAAGAGCTAGACTACCGGAGACACGGACACGGCGCACGAGGACGGCGACCAGGCAGGGCTCCATGACGATGACATCTTGATTCTTTGCTTATGAATTGCGATCACCGATTAGTTGTTTAGGCCCAAGGTATTTTTTTTCTTTTTATTTTTAATCCAAATTAATTATTTATATAATATTCCAGACTTCTAGTACTTTGTACCCATATAGTCATATTTTTCTTCTAATTTATATGTTAGAATTTTATAATGTTACCTAAGAAACATTTGTCATAGGTGAGAAAAGAAAACGAATATATTATTTTTTTAATCTACATTATTCCTCGATAATTATCATACATCTACAAATATATTCCTTAATCTATATTGTTCCTCGATAATTATCAGACCTGTTAAATTAAAAATATGTTATTGAATTTGCTTTTGTTTTGCAAGTAAAATTAGCGTCTATATATTATAAGATTTTATACATGGTCAAGAGCGCCGTTACGACAAAATCGTTGGAGGGCTCTTAAAATCCTAGGACCGGCACTGCCCGCACCCACCAGAGCGCCGTGGCGTGCGAGCCACCTGTACGCGCTGGCGCACGGCCGTGACCTGGAGGCAGCGGCCGCTAGCGCTGGGAAGGGACCGTGCGTGGTGAACTGGCTGCCCGGCGTGGTGACGTCTAAGCCAGGACGCGGTTGATGCTGTGGACGGCGAGCCTTGCAGAAGGGTAGGGGCATGAAGATGCGGGCCGCGTCACCGAGCGACGGGTGATGTGGCGTGGCTGTGGCTGTGGCTGTCAGCGCTAGCAGCCCTGGCACTTTGCAGTGGCTTTCCGGTGAAGCGGCGACAGGGCTGCATGCCGCGGCCGCACTGTGTGCTCCGTCTTTTACTTGCTGCTACCGGTACCAGACAAAAGAGGTTGTTGGAACATGCACGTGGTATTGGCTGGATGGCCCATTGTTTTTGTTCGATTACATCACCTCATGGTCATGGATCACTGTGCAGTGTGCATTACAGATATATCATCACATCAAATATGTCTTCTCCTCCGAAAACAAACGATTTCAACGCATGTGTGTGCGCAACTTCTGCTAATTAAGATCTGTCTGTAAACATCACACTGTAAAATTATAGGTGTTGGCAAGAATACCTTAGAATTAATCCGGAAGTTTGTTTTCACAAAAAACTTGTTGACAAAAAAAGAGAAAGAACTGCACGTTAAAACTATGCTAATCACTATCTTTGCTGAGGTGCCACCCTATTTAATGTCTATAAAACTGTCATGACACTGGCCTTAGAAATGTAAGTATGTGAATACGCATTTATATTATTGGTATTAATATAATGTTTCCTGTACAAATAATAACATTTAATAAAGTAGTATTTCACTAGATACTTTTTAAAATCCAATGGATAGATATTGTAGCTACGGCTGTATAATGTTGGGACCACATATGGACATTAAATCCATGTGTATATCTTGAGGTTGCTAAAGATATTTAATTTTTTTTATTGCATACTGAAAGAAAAAAACCGGTCGATTTTGGTAGCTAATATATACTACAAAATATAAGAAAAATAATTATGAAATCTTTGGGAAACATACAATGTGTCCGTTAATAATGAAGGCTTTAATATACTTAATATAGATATAAACAAATACCACCCACGGATCATGTGATGTTATGTCTGTTTCGCTAGAATACATTTGAGAGTGGAGGAAAGAACAGCATACATATATCTCCAGGCAACGCCACAACCACCAGGGGGTGGGGGGCCACCCCTTCATGCAGGGCGCTGCAGGTGCTGCGCCCGTTTCACCGGTGCGCAGCCCTTTTCCGCAACCACCAGAGCACCGTGGCGTGCGAGCCACCTGCGCACGCCGCGCGGTCGTGACCTGGAGCAGCCGCTGGCTGGCGTTGGGAAGGCCGGGATAGATGAGAGATGCCGTGCATGGTGAACTAGCGCCGCGCGCGGCCGGCCCGGCGTGGGTGCGTGGTGACCTAGGGCGGCGCTGAGAACACTACTAGAAATATCCACTTTTATAATAAAAATATTAATGACAAATCTAAAATCATCATAGAAGAACGTTTTTTATGACGAATATTTTTGTTTCGTCATAGATCGGTGGTGATGATCCTACAACCCTCCCTCTTTATGATGAAATCAGGCATCGTCACAAAAAAACGTCATAGAAGAGCGCAGGGTTTCGTCCCAGATCACTCGCGCGACTCATCTGTGATGATCTCCCTTAAAACTGTGACGAACCGGGCTTCGTTATTGAACTCGTCATAGATCTCCACATGGTACTTTCTTCATCCAACGTGTACCTATGGGACCTGTAGTTACTCATCCGTGACGATTGCAATTCGTCATAAAAGTCTCCGCTCGATCATATCTCTATGCGACGTGTACCTGTGGGACCCTTCTCCATCCGGCATGTACCTGTGGGACCTACAGTTACTCATACGTGACGCTTGCAATTCGTCATAAAAGTCTTCGCTCGGTCACTTCTCCGTCCGTCGTGTACCTACGGGACCCTTCAACATTCGACCTGTGAGACCCGACGGCTTACGTGTCACGTGTACCTAGACGACCCATCTCCATCGAACCTGTGGGACCCAACAGCTTGCGTGTCACTTGACGCTTGCAACTCATCATAAAAGTCTCCGCTCAGTCCTTCTGCATCCAACCTGTGGGACCCGACGGCTTACGTGTGTCACGTGTACCTGTGGGACCTTTCTCCATCTTCATCCGACCTGTGGGACCTGACGGTTCCGTTGGGGTTTAATTTCTCAAAAAAAGGTCTAATACCTAGGAGTCGAACACGGGATCTGGACCAAGGATTGGAGCGTCTTTACCATTGCGCTAGATGCCTGGCTATGTTGATATCTCATTGGAGTCGCTATAGTATCCTATTGGCTGTGTTATAGATTGACCTAAATTGGATATATCCCTGTAAGTGGAAACAAATCTGTGCCCGCTGGACTTGCGGCGGCGGCGGCGACGGAGGATCTCTGGTCTACTGTGGTGGCCCAGGCATCCTTTTGGTGGCGTGGCAGGGCTCTCCCGGTGGAGCGTGGCGGCATTGGCGTCCGGGTGATCAGGTGTGTGCCGCAGCAAAGGCGGCTTGTAGCTGAGCTGTGCCAGTTCATAGAACAAAGGTATGAGTACCTTCTTCTGTGATTATAGGACTCCATTTTCTGTATATGATAAAGCAAAGAACGCATAAAGAAAGGCTATTCTGTATGAATTTGAATTGAAATCAATGCTTTTGTCACACAAAAATAGAAAACCAGACTACCCCATAGTATGATATGAACAAATGCACAGATTAGTGCTCTCGAACACTGTATGCTTTGTTCTAATGCTAGTTTTGCCATTGTCCACCCAATGGTCGAAACTCTAACAGACTTTGCATACTTTTGCTGCAATAGATGGACAAATCCTAGATTCCTAATGGGAGACCATTCTCGCCGACATTCACCATAGGAGTTGAAGAGTTCATGGATATGGTTAAACAAAAATACCCGGAGCAAAACATCCCTTGCCTGTGTACACATTGTCTTAACCAGGTGGTTAAAACTTGGCAAGAGGTGAAGGATGACTTACTTATATACATAATGTCATCCACATACACCACATGGATTCATCATGGGGAATAGGGAGGAGGTACTGACATTATAGAGCCATCAGATGTGCATGGATCTCATCATGATGGTTAGATTGCAGAGCAGGAGCAGGAGGACCGCGACGATAATATATTACCAAACTTTGATGGTTTAGTTCAAAACTTGTTAACATCTAAAGAGTGGGCTGGAAGAGTCCCAAAGTTTGAAAGAGTGTTGGATGAGTTGAAGCAATCTGTTTCTTCTATATCTACCTTCTCAAGATTCTCCTTCCTTGTCAAGTTGCTCTATATCAAGTCCCACTATCGAGTTAGCAATAGTTGTTTTGATGCACTATTAGCGTTGCTGTCAGATGCATTCCCTAGTAGCAATGTACCAAAATTATGTGAAGAGGCCCATAAATATATTCTAGAATTGGGACAAGGTTATGAAAGTATCCATGTATGCAAGATCAATTGTGTGTTGTTTTGGGTGATCATGAGGAATTGCAAGCGTGCCCAAAATACAGAGAGTCTGGATGGGAGGATGCAGATGGTAGCAGGCAAGTTCCTCATAAGGTTTTGAGGCATTTTCCTCTAATAACGAGGTTGCAGTTCCTGCTCGAGGAACAGCAGCGGACGCCGAATGGCATGAGACTAAGCGAGAGAAGAATACCTATGAAATGAGCCATCTAGCAGATGGGGAGGCATGGCAGGACTTTAATCAAAAGCACCCTACTTTTGTAGATGATCCAATGAACTTGAGGCTTGTCGTCGCCATAGATGGTCACCCAACTTTAGCTCGACATATAGTATGTGGCCTATTCTTGTAACGCCTCTGAACCTGCCACCATGGGAATGTGTGAACCCATCGAATTGCTTTATGTCTCTACTGATCCCGGGCCCAACCTATCTAGGAAAGGATTTTGATGTATTCTTGGAGCCTCTTATAGAAGAATTGAAAGAACTAAGGAAGGGTGTCAACACTTTTCATGTACTACATCGTGATAATAAGAAAGGCTTCACTCTATGCGCTGTCGTGCTTTGGTGCATACACGATTTTCTAGCATTGAGCACCTTGTCAGGCCAAACTACAAAAGGTTATTATGCATGTATTTATTGCAACAAAAATCCATTGTCAAGGAGCCTAAGAAAGAAGCTAGGCTACCTTGGACACCGTTGTTACCTTCCTAGGGATCACCCTTGGAGGAAGAGCTTGGATTTTGATGAAAAAACCGAGGACCGAGATGCGTCGGAAAAGTTCACCTTACAGGAGGTCCTTGAGGAACTAAAGAAGGTGAAAGATGTCTGCCCAGGTAAGCACGGTGGAAAAAGGAAACAAAAGCATGGAGAAGAGCCAGTGATTTATAATCGAAAATCTGCTTGGTGGGGGCTACCGTATTGGAAGGACCTATTGCTGCCACACAAACTTGATGTCATGTACATTGAGAAGAACATATGTGAAAACATTCTTTGGACTGGCTGAAAGTGGAGGGCAAGACAAAGGACACAACGAACGCTGGGCTAAATTTGCATGATATGAAGATAAGGCATCAATATCATGGCGTGCATCAAGGCACCTCGCTTAAATTCCCAAAAGCTCACTATGTCATGATGGAAAAACATAGCAGAATTTTGCAAGTTCCTTTAAGGTGTCAAGTTTCTAGATGGTTATGCAGCCAACCTAGCAAAATCCATAAGTGCAGATGGTACCAAGGTAGTTGGCAAGCTAAAAATGCATACTTGCCATGTCCTTCTCCATAGGATCATACCTGCAGGCTTAAGAGGTTTTTTTCCCAAAGATGTATACGAAGCTGTTTCAGAACTTGGGAACTTCTTCAAGCAACTATGCAGTAGAACTCTGAGGAAAGAAAGTCATAAAAAGCTAAAATGAGACATCCCACTCATCTTATGCAAGCTTGAGAAGATTTTTCCACTAGCCTTTTTTTATGTTATTGTGCACTTGGCTGTCCATCTACCTAATGAGGCACTTCTTAGAGGGTCCGTACTGTACGAATGGATGTACCCAATAGAACAGCGACTAAGCACGTTGAAGAATTTATTAAGGAATAGGACCAGGCCTGAAGGATTAATTGCGGAGGCTTACTTAGAAAGTGAGACGTTGGCATTTTGGGAGAGGTTCATGGACGATGTTAAAACAAGATATAACTAGGACGACAATATGTCACATGATGGGCCAGCACCTGGTGAGACCTCTGTTCTCATGCATGGTGTCAAGCCCATTGGCCAGATTAGGGTAAAGGACATCAAGGATAAAGCCAAAATCAATAAGCTAGCTTGGTATGTGCTTAATAACTACGACGAGGTTGGACCATATGCGCAGTAAGTATGATTTTTTATATGCTGGTTTGTTGTTTCCTATATTACGTATGAAATGTTACCAATAATAATGTTTATATGTACTATAGAATATATAGACAAAGTTTAGAGGAACAAGGGGCAAGTGATGATGTTGATAGTAGGCTAGTAACAGAGTTTCCAGCGTGGTTTAAGTCTCATGAACGTGATTAGCATATTTTAGTTATGTTAGGCCGATCATTCGTAGAATTATATGACAACTTAGTGGTGACGATGGTTTCATGTTTGTGTGCAGATCGAGGAGCTGCGTCGAGAGAAACCAACAGAGATCAGTGAAGGTTTGTATGCACTATCATGTGGTCCTGATACCCGAGTCTGGGTCTATGCAGCTTTCAGTATTAATGGAGTCAGGTATAGCACTATTGACCGTGAGAAATCACTACATACATAGAATAGTGGTGTTATGACCGCCGTCACAAATGAAGGCCAATCAGTGGAATTTTATGGTGTCCTTAGAGAAGTTATTTAGTTGTGTATAACTCTAGTGTACAAAGCCATAGGACGGTGGTTGTTCTGCGCTATGACTGGTACAATCTAGATGGCACTACGAAGTCTGCAGGCATTGACGATGATGGATATTACATGTAGCACCCGGTTTTAAAGACAAAACCAGATACCAGTGTTTTCCTAAACACTAAACGGTAAACAGTCGGTCACCTACCGTTTAGCCATTATTCGGGCAAAACGTCCCATTAAACGGGCTAAACAGCCAATTAAACGGGGTAAATGGGTGATTAAATGGAAACGGCGCACCACCGTATAGCGTTTACACGATGTTTAAACGGGCTAAACGATCGTTTAGGTGAACAGTGCCAGATACACACTATATGTGAGCCTAGGAAGTCAAATCTCACATATAGCCACAAATAAAGGTAATATCAAGAGACAATACTTATTACATAATGTATTAGTAAAAGGATAATAACCTTAGAGTAAAGACAGCGGAAAGTTGACTCCGATCTTCTGGCAAAGACTCTGAATCCACAGGGACGACTGACTGGTTGACCACAAGTCTAATCTCCTCTAAACCAGCAATCTGGTACCCATCCAGGATTTTTATCCAATGTATAGAAAAATAAACCAAGCGTAAGTACATGTCGTACTTAACAATTATATCATGGGGTTCATGAGGCTCAAAAGGCTGACACTTGTTTACTGCGATTGGCTTTAATGGGTCATCTTTTTAAGCAATTGAGTGGCACAGAATTTATCATTCCCATAAACACATGATCAGGTAAACATGAATAATGTATAGCATAAACAATTAATTATTAGTATCATTATCCATTAGTGATCATCTCTATTCCATAAGGGTCCAAGGCCGCTCGTGTCCGTGAGCACGGCTGTTATAACAGTTTTATACTCTGCAGAGTTTGTACACTTTCACTGTGAGTCGTGATTTACCCTTTCGCCCGAGGTGATCAACCTCTTGACCCACTACCAAGGAAGGTTGGCAGGGTTCACTATGAAGCCTTTCAAAGGTTCGTCTAACAAGTTAGGGCCGCTGGGCATATGTGGCCCATCTCTAGGAGTGGCACGCGTGGGCATCGTAGCATGGTACACACAACCTAGCAGAAAAGGAAACATACCCTTATGTGCCTTAAAGGTAACCACCAACAAGCTAGAAAAGGTCCTCATACTGAGCTAAAGCCAGAGCCATATAGCCCTCACAGCTGTACTGTAAGTCCCGGATGATCGCTTACAGATAAGTCCTTTGGGAGAGGAATCTGAGGCATTTAGAAAGTAGCTAAACACTCCAGCCCCCTGTGTCCATGTTGCTAAAAAGTCATATTTTAAAGTTTATTGCATATACCATTAGTCAAGTTACAAGATCATGGTTTAGTTAAGCACTAGCAAAAACTACCCACTGCAATGTCCCAAAGGTATCAAGGAATCCAGGATATCAATTAGCTAGGGAATTTACTACAGTTGCCAAGGTAGACACATGCATCATGAATGAAATGATTAATGGTGAATAGGTATCAAGGATGGTCCCATGCTATACTTGCCTTACACACCAATCCTTCGATAAGCTTTAATCTTCACGTCCTTCTTCTTTTGGATCACCACGTGTATCTCACCGACTGGACGTAATTCGTAGAACACCACACAAACATCCATACACATACATGCATAGCATACAATTGCATCTATATCAGAACAATACATCAATCATAGAAAAATAAGTAAAAGAAATTGAAATACGATTCTACTCATCGCTACGATCACACAGTCACGAGAGGCACGCTAATCGAAGCTACGGTTGAAAAGTTACAGCTACCGAGAGATTTGCTTAATACGTGGAAAAGAAACTATAGGCTTCATTTATGTTAACTATATGAATTCATATACAAAAGATATTTTATAAACAATATGGATTGAATTAAGTCAATTTTAGATTTAAATTATAAAACAAGAGTAAAACAAATTATATT
The DNA here is from genome assembly GCF_019320115.1 of Miscanthus floridulus. NCBI lineage: Eukaryota > Viridiplantae > Streptophyta > Magnoliopsida > Poales > Poaceae > Miscanthus > Miscanthus floridulus. Next base: position 141,226,076 of record NC_089587.1, on the reverse strand, counting down.
TTATGTATAAAACTCAGTTGCATAATCATTAATCAAGATATGATTTAAACTATGATTTTCATGAAATAGTAATATAGTAAACATCATTACCAATGCGTAGATTTCGTCGTTATGAAACAAACGCAACTTGAACGGACTATTTCGGAGTTAAAATGAATAAGTTATGATTTAAACAAGTTTTCCTATAGTTAAATAATAGATTAAATCTACCCATGAATTCCAAGTGTTGAAAACATGCCTAACAGTTGTATAAACATGAAGATAACGTAAATATGATCCTAACGCAATTCGAACGGGTCAAATTGGACTTAAAACGCAAAAAGTTACGCATGAAATAAGATTCAGTGGCATTTCTGTAAATAACCCGAACTCATTTTTGAAATAAAACAATTAAAATCTGAATTTAAATGGTTATTGGACTGGGCGCACTAATTCTGGAAACTACAGGGTCCTAAACGAATAAAAACAGGGCCTAAAAGAAATTATTTTGAACTGATTTGGATCGCGGGTTGATTCACTGTAATTCGAGGGGTTTTACAGCAAAACTGGCATGGCTTGACTGCGGTTTGACCGCGCTGCTAACCAGGCCGCCACGTGCCGCTGCGCGAGTGGTGCGGTTCACCACGCGTGCGTGGGTGCGTGCTAACGTGGCACTGTGGACCGAGTCCACAGCCGCGGTGGACCGGTTACTTAACCCCGAAGGGGTATCTAATCTGGTCTGCTCGTTCCCAATCTAACGGCGTAGGTATGATGGAAGCAGCGGGTCACTGGGGAAGACACGCAGGATGGCGGCGCCATGGCCGGCGGCGTGCCAAGCTCGGCGGTGGACGCCGGGGCGGTGATTCCGGCCACCCCAGACCGAGCCGAGGGCACCTACGCATAGCACGAGGTCTCGCGAACTCAATGGCTACCTATCGGGGATGGAGAGCACGTCGGGGAGGTGGTCCCGCAGTGGCGCCATTGTAGGCGGCTCGGGATCTCGCTGATATGGCGTTCTAGTGCACGAAATGGCGAATGGAAGGCATTGGGAGGATGAGTAGCTCACCGTGATGCGATTGGAACGGAGCGCGGCGTCCAGGGAGGCTCCGAAGCAAGTCGTCGACGGCGGCGGTGAACTAGGGAGAGAGAGAATGCACGGGTGAGTGGAAATCCGAGCATTCCATGGCCAAAATGGTGAATTGGGGGTACCTAGATTCACGGGGGAGCACGGTGGACCTTCGAGGCTCGTCGGCGACGTTGATTGTGCTCGGGAAGGGAAAAACTGCCGACGGTGGTGAGCTGTTGGATGCGAACAGAGGAAAGGGGAGAAGGAGCGCTCGGTTCTGTGATTTATAGGCGGGCGAGGCGCTGTAGAAGGAAAGGGAAACGGGGGTGTGGGTGGATTGGGTGGGCGCTTGCCTTGCATGCTCGACGGCGGCGGCGACTTGCCATACACGGGCGCCATGGGCGACGGAAGGAAAGAAAGAACGTGCCAGGGAAGAAAGGAAAGGGAACGTGGGGCACTGACGAGCGAGACCCGCGAGGCAGTGAGAGGGAGAAGGAACAGTGGGCGTGTGTGGGCTAAGGCCGAAGCGGAGCGGTGTGGCAATGAAGGGCCGAGCAGACCGGGCCGCCGAGCGGTGGGCCGCGTGGTACTACGGGCGACTGACTGGCGGGGCCAGTGGAGCAGCGGGCCGCCTAGCTGGGCCGAGGAGGAGCAGCAGGCGTTCGCGGAAGGGAGGGAGAAAGGGAGGGTGCGGGGACTGGGCCGCCAGCGACCAGGCCGAGAAGAAGGAAGAAAGGAGCGGGCCGAGGGGAAAAAGAGGAAACATGGGCCTTCGGGCCAAATGAGAGAGAGGAGTTTTCTTCTTTTTCAAAAAATCCTTTTCTATTTCTGAATTCTTTTTCTTTTTTTATTTCAAAGCCATTTTTAAACTCTTTTAAAAAACACTCCAATTTACTTTGGAGTTTTGGATCAACACCATCCATCACAATGAATAAGATGCAACAGCATGTATGCTCACACATGTTACTACCTTATGATGAATTTTAAATTAATGAAAATTTCTTATTTTCCTATATTTCATGTGCACAAAAATTCCAACTTAAATCATTTTAACTCTATTTCAAAAGAGGCAATTTTTTTAGGGTGTTACAATTCTACCCCCCTTAAGATTAATCTTGTCCTCGAGATTCAGAAGACGTTGACTAAGGGATTGGAATACTCCTTCCTTGTATTCTTCTTTACTTCCTCGTGCAGTTTCATCGTCTTGCGTTGATAAAGATCCACATTACTTTGCATACCTATTGCCCTTACTCCAAGTAATCTGCCTAACTAATTCCAAAATTTTGACAGGTACCTTGAACAACTCTCTAGTAACCCTAATCACTAGGCCATAATTCTCTTTTCTCATATGTTCACCTTTCAACAAAGCTTCCTTATCTTCTTGGTTCGAAAGATGATCTACCACCAATCTTCAAAACATTAATGATCCTGGTGAAGTTGCTTGAACTGGGAATACAACTCTTAATCCTTAGTGTCACTCGAACCTTCTTAGCACAATTCTCTGTTGCTAAGGGCATCGGCCATGACTTCGCTTCTTGAAGTGATAGCACTTTTCCAAGTCATAATCAATCTCATTCCAATGAGGATATCACAAGCTCATGACCAACTCAGTGAAGGTATCCTATATATTCTTGTGATCCTCCTAGATATTACTTTTACTTTCAAGAAGATGGTACTTCCATGCTCCACAATGGATAGCTCTAGATAACATGTTAGTTCAACTCACGCATATAAGGACACATCCCACACCTTCACAAGATCCATTATTATAGATACAAAGCTCTTGTCATGATCTGACAAAGCTAATACTTAGGTTTTACTTTGACCCCTTGGACTCCTTCAAACACTTGGCTAAGGTCTCTTGATCCAAACTAACTTAAAAGCTTCTCCAGTAGCTCTACCAAAATCTTGATGATCTTGGATAAACCTTTCTTGAACTTCTAACCAAACCTCATTGAAACTCTGAGTTCCTCTTGAATCTTTGGGTACCACCACGCTTCCGCTGCGCAAACTCAAACGTATGATACTTCATCTTACCAATTCTTCCACTTGACTACCCCCCTTAAGATAAGGTAAAGTAGGGGATACCAAAGTATAGCTTGCATCGTCTTGTGATTGAAGTCTACTATTGTCCAGAAATTCCTCATGACTTTTGATCGTCCAAAATCAGAGATATGAACTGAATATGAACTGATAAAGACAGGTAGCTCCGAAGACGGGATAGGAAAAACAGAAGAAAACCATAACCCAACTATTTATTTCATTAATCCTTATACCTTAAACCTATGAACTAAATGAAATTACGGGAACACCCAACAAGATCATTGCAATCATTACAAAGATGCAAAACAAGCATAAACATAATGACAAATCAACAAAGCACTTAAAAATGCATAACTCATTCATCGACTCAACTTGCGATACTATCATTTTTATTACATAAAGGGGTACAACTCCTATCCTTATCTAAGGATCTTGAATAGTCTAGCATAACTCCTTCATTTATCAATTTCACCAAATGCTTCTTTCGGGTTGGTTATCACTGACACTTTCTGGTGATAGTCCAGTAGTGATCTGACTCTGGCTACTTCCTTGGTGTAATTATTGATTCTTCTGTGGGCAAGATTTAACATAATGTCCTTCCTACTGGCAATGATAACACTTTCTCATAGCTAGATCTTTAGTGATGTCATACTCCATAGAATTGTTGCTTAGAGCATTGTCAGCTTGCTGATTCTGTAAGTTCATCTTTGTTTGACTAGACCGCTTTTTTGCTCGCTTGATCTTTCGGGGTTGAAACTCTGTGTAGGTGATTGTCCAACCATCTATGCATACCTCATGTGGAAAGAGTGGAGTAACCTTAGCTTGAGAAACTTCTAATTCTTTAGAGTTTGAGTTTATCTGACCAGGGATTGGAGCTGGATGTGATGATGTAATAGAACTCGATTGTTGATTGCTTCCTGATTCTGACTCTGGTGAGACCTCCTTTCTCTTCTTATCCACATTATCCTCAGATACAGGTTGAATACCTTCATACTCAATTCTTTCTCCTGACGGTGTGGTTAGAAGCACCGAACGCTAAGCATACTTGATCACCCCTTTACATGCTGACATCCATCCTATTCCAAGAATGACATTAATGTCCACTAACTCTAATACAATAAGATTTGCTTCAAATTTTACCCCCTTGATGTTAAGACTAACTCTTGGGCATTTGTGGTTTGCTTTCATTTCTCCTTCTGGTGACTTGACTATCACTGGTCTCCTCATTGGAAGCATAGTTATCTTATGTTCTTTTACGTATGCACTAGAGATAAATGAATGTGACACACTGGGATCAAACAACACTGTGGTGAAAGCTAAGTTTACTGGTATGAAACCATACACAACCTCCTTAGCTCCATGAGTGGTCGTCATATCCACATTATTCAATCTTCCTTGGATGTAGTTTCTCTTTGCTTTACTTCCTTGCTCCTATTTCTTCTGGACCTTCTGTTCTTGCTTCAGCTGTGGTTGATCTTAGCATTCATGTGCCGTCGTTCCAACATCTTCATTGGACTTCGTATTCTTCCAAGCTTCTGCTACTTGTCTCTTCATTGGTCCCTTTGGTATGTTGGTTTGACTTTGTAGCAAGCACTGTTGAAAACTCCTAGGTTGAGTCATACCTTCTGGTGCTTGTTGTTGCATAGCTACAAACTTCTCCTTGTTGAATGTAGTCAAGGACAACGTAGCTTGGTCCTCCTGACCTTTGATACCGGTGGTCTCCTCATTATGATCCATCTATATAGACAAAGATAGAGGATTGAGAATAGAGACAAAGTTTTCATAACAGACAGAGGCTGAAGTGAGCATAAATTTTAGCAAATAGCAAGGTTGGAGAGAAAACAAGAACTAAGCAAGATAAAAGCATGCTAAAACGTCTAGTTCTAACTAGGCTTGCGTCATGCAGTCAGCATTGCTCTGATACCACTTTGTAGCACTCGGTTTTAAAGACAAAACCAGATACACACTATATGTGAGCCTAGGAAGTCAAATCTCACATATAGCCACAAATAAAGGTAATATCAAGAGACAATACTTATTACATAACGTATTAGTAAAAGGATAATAACCTCAGAGTAAAGACGGCGGAAAGTTGACTCTGATCTTCTGGCGAAGACTCCGAATCCACAGGGACGACTGGCTGGTTGACCACAAGTCTAATCTCCTCTAAACCAGCAATCTGGTACCCATCTGGGATTTTTATCCAATGTATAGAAAAATAAAGCAAGCGTAAGTACATGTCGTACTTAACAATTATATCATGGGGTTCATGAGGCTCAAAAGGCTGACACTTGTTTACTGCGATTGGCTTCAATGGATCATCTTTTTAAGCAATTGAGTGGCACAGAATTTATCATTCCCATAAACACATGATCAGATAAACATGAATAATGTATAGCATAAACAATTAATTATTAGTATCATTATCCATTAGTGATCATCTCTATTCCATAAGGGTCCAAGGCTGCTCGTGTCTGTGAGCACGGCTGTTATAAAAATTTTATACTCTGCAGAGTTTGTACACTTTCACTGTGAGTCGTGATTTACCCTTTCGCCTGAGGTGATCAGCCTCTTGACCCACTACCAAGGAAGGTCGGCAAGGTTCACTATGAAGCCTTTCAAAGGTTCATCTAACAAGTTAGGGCCGCTAGGCATATGTGGCCCATCTCTAGGAGTGGCATGCGTGGGCATCGCAGCACGGTACACACAACCTAGCAAAAAAGGAAACATACCCTTATGTGCCTTAAAGGTAACCACTAACAAGCTAAAAAAGGTCCTCATACTGAGCTAAAGCTAGAGCCATATAGCCCTCACAGTTGTACTGTAAGTCCCGGATGATCGCTTACAGATAAGTCCTTAGGGAGAGGAATCTGAGGCATTTAGAAAGTAGCTAAACACTCTAGCCCCCTATGTCCATGTTGCTAAAAAGTCATATTTTAAAGTTTACTACATATACCATTAGTCAATTTATAAGATCATGGTTTAGTTAAGCACTAGCAAAAACTACCCAATGCAATGTCCCAAAGGTATCAAGGAATCCAGGATATCAATTAGCTAGGGAATTTACTACAGTTGCCAAGGTAGACACATGCATCATGAATGAAATGATTAATGGTGAATAGGTATCAAGGATGGTCCCATGCTATACTTGCCTTACACACCGATCCTTCGGTAAGCTTTAATCTTCACGTCCTTCTTCTTCTTTTGGATCACCACGTGTATCTCACCGACTAGACGTAATTCGTAGAACACCACACAAACATCCATACACATACATGCATAGCATACAATTGCATCTATATCAGAACAATACACTAATCATAGAAAAATAAGTAAAAGAAATTGAAATACGATTCTACGCATCGCTACGATCACACAGTCGCGAGAGGCACGCTAATCGAAGCTACGGTTGAAAAGTTACAGCTACCGAGAGATTTGCTTAATACATGGAAAAGAAACTATAGGCTTCATTTATGTTAACTATACGAATTTATATACAAAAGATATTTTATAAACAATATGGATTGAATTAAGTCAATTTTAGATTTAAATTATAAAACAAAAGTAAAACAAATTATATTTTATATATAAAACTCAGTTGCATAATCATTAATCAAGATATGATTATGATTTTCATGAAATAGTAATATAGTAAACATCATTACCAATGCATAGATTTCATCGTTATGAAACAAACGCAACTTGAACGGACTATTTCAGAGTTAAAATGAATAAGTTATGATTTAAACAAGTTTTCCTATAGTTCAATAATAGATTAAATCTACTCATGAATTCCAAGTGTTGAAAACATGCCTAACAGTTGTATAAACATGTAGATAACGTAAATACGATCCTAACGCAATTCGAACGGGTCAAATTGGACTTAAAACGCAAAAGTTACGCATGAAATAAGATTCAGTGGCATTTTTGTAAATAACTCGAACTCATTTTTGAAATAAAACAATTAAAATATGAATTTAAACGGTTATTGGACTGGGCGCACTAATTCTGGAAACTACAGGGTCCTAAACAAATAAAAACAGGGCCTAAAAGAAATTATTTTGAACTGATTTGGATCATGGGTTGATTCACTGTAATTCGAGGGGTTTTACTGCAAAACTGGCATGGCTTGACTGCTGTTTGACCGTGCTGCTGACCAGGACACCACGTGTCGCTACGCGAGTGGTGCGGTTCACCACGCATGCGTGGGCGCGTGCTGACGCGGCGCCGTGGACTGAGTCCACAGCCACGGTGGACCGGTTACTTAACCCCGAAGGGGTATCTAATCTGGTCCGTTCGTTCTAGATCTGACAGCGCGGGTATGATGGAAGCAGCGGGTCGCCGGGGAAGACACGCAGGATGGCGGCGCCATGGCCGGTGGCGTGCCAAGCTCGGCGGTGGACGCTAGGGTGGTGATTCCGGCCACCCCAGACCGAGCTGAGGGCACCTACGCGTAGCATGGGGTCTCACGAACTCAATGGCTACCTATCGGGGATGGAGAGCATGTCGGGCAGGTGGTCCTGTGGTGGCGCCATTGTTGGTGGCTTGGGATCTCGCCAATATGGCGTTCTAGCGCACGAAACGGTGAATGGAAGGCATTGGGAGGATGAGTAGCTCACCGTGATGCGATTGGAACGGAGCGCGGCGTCCGGGGAGGCTCCGAAGCAAGTCGTCGACGACGGCAGTGAACTGGGGAGAGAGAATGCGTGGATGAGTGGAAATCCAAGCATTCCATGGCCAAAACGCCGAATTGAGGGTACCTAGATTCGCGGGGGAGCACAGTGGACCTTCGAGGCTCGTCGACGACATTGATTATGCTTGGGAAGGGAAAAACTGCCGACGGTGGTGAGCTGTTGGACGCGAGCAGAGGAAAGGGGAGAAGGAGTGCTCGGTTCCGTGATTTATATGTGGGCGAGGCGCTGTAGAAGGAAAGGGAAATGGGGGCGCGGGCGGATTGGGCGGGCGCTAGCCTTGCATGCTCGACGGTGGTGGCGACTTGCCATACACGGGCGCGGTGGGCTACGGAAGGAAAGAAAGAACGTGCCAGGGAAGAAAGGAAAGGGAACGTGGGGCGCTGACAAGCGGGACCCACGAGGCAGTGAGAGGGAGAAGGAACAGCAGGCGTGTGTGGGCGAAGGCCGAAGCGGAGCGGTGCGGCGATGAAGGGCCAAGCAGACCGGGCCATCGAGCAGTGGGCCGCGCGGTACTATGGGCGACTGACTGGCGGGGCCAGTGGAGCAGCGGGCCGTCTAGCTGGGCCGAGGAGGAGCAGCAGGCATTCGCAGAAGGGAGGGAGAAAGGGAGGGCACGGGGACTAGGCCGCCAGCGACCAGGCCGAGAAGAAGGAAGAAAGGAGCGGGCCGAGGGGAAAAAGAGGAAACGTGGGCCTTCGGGCCAAATGAGAGAGTGGAGTTTTCTTCTTTTTTTAAAATCCTTTGCTATTTCTGAATTCTTTTTCTTTTTTTATTTCAAAACCATTTTCAAACTCTTTTCAAAAACACTCCAATTTACTTTGGAGTTTTGGATCAACACCATCCATCACAATGAATAAGATGCAACAGCATGTATGCTCACACATGTTACTACCTTATGATGAATTTTAAATTAATGAAAATTTCTTATTTTCCTATATTTCATGTGCACAAAAATTCCAACTTAAATCATTTTAACTCTATTTCAAAAGAGGCACATTTTTTTAGGGTGTTACATTACAGATCCATCAATATTAAATCATTCTGGTACAAGGATGACCCTCTCATTTTCGCGACACAAGCATGACAGATTTTTTATCTACAGGACACGTCCTTGGGCAAAGATTGGCGGGTCGTGCAGAAGTTTGAACATAGGGATATGTATGACACAAATGAAATAGAGCCTATAGTGCACCAAGATGATCACTATTCTGACAATGAGCATGAAGTTCTAATGGGTGATGGTGATCAGGTTATGCATGAAGCTAGTCATGGTAGTGAAGGCACTATCATTCAAGCCAATTTAGAAGACCTTCTAAGAGATAAGAGGGAAGCAGTTGGCATACTTGAAGGCAGCGAGGATGAAGATGATACTGGAAACCAGTATTGTAGTGACGATAGTAACTGTGGTGGCAGAGATCACATGTCTGGAGATGACAATGACTTATAGGAGATTTCATGTATAATCTTTGGGAGAACATGTATTCTAAAATTGCACTTTGCTTTGGATTTCTGGCTTTGTATTCTGAATATGTTCGGTATGCTCAATTGTTATAAACTTGTGCTTCAGCAGGCACATAGGCTTTGTCCATTGGGGTCAGTACAACACTATGTGGACTGTCTATTGTATACATGACTATTCCTTTCAACTGCAACTAGTACTTGTTATAGGTTCATATACACTACATAAGCCACTGACATAAAGCATTCCTTTCACACAGCATGCTTCAATCACTACAGTGAGATCACTATTCAGTTCGACCAGCATGCCAAGTACATATACTGATACGTGTCTGGTTTACTAAACCGAGGGATAAAGCAACCCTTGTGCAATTGCTAATAGGGAATTGGATGCAGGAGGAAAGCCTCTGTAGTTATTTCACTCCAAAAATATAGTCACAATAGTCGAGGGGCAGACTAAAGAGTGAAGAGGAGTTGCTTTCGTAAGCAATTTCTCTTGGTTGGTTTTGTAGAGGCATGCAGCAGCTAGCTAGAGATGGTTACACTTTTTATTATCCGACGAGAGATCAAATGGACAGCGGTGGTCTTTCTGGCGTGTGCAGTAAAAAAATGCAATAGCTATGCCTCCTTCATTGTGCATTAGCGACACATGTTTAGATGAACTCCTTGCTACATGGTTCTTGCAAATTCAACAAATTTTATTGAAGACATGAATTGGGTTCACCACAGATCAAAGCCACTCATGACTACTACCACTACTGATACATTTTTTTCACCAAACCGAGGCACAAAGGTATCCTTGCACGGTTGGAAAGAGTGAGAAGTGTTCGGGCCGGTCAGATGGATGATGCTCGGACCATCAAGTGCGAATGAAGATAATGGTAAATGTTACTTTGTGAACCAAAATGTTTGCACAAATGCGCAGTGCCATCTGACCATAAGAGGAGAGCAGTGCGATCCCACTACTCAAAGGCATCAAGCTATTACCTAGACATACTAGTTCTAGCTACAGATGATTAACATGACTTCACATGAGGCAGCATACTAGACCTCTCTGCCATGGCGAACTGGCATGACAATACCAAATGTATGGCCGTCGGACTTTCTGTCTGGGCGAGACTTGTTTAGATGAACACCTCGTCGCATGGTTGTTGCAAGTTTAACAAATTTTATCAGATAAATGCAAACAAGACATGTTGGGTTCACCACAGATACATGCGTAGTAGAATTTTAACACCTATGGCTACTCTATTTTGCATTTAGGATAGGGTTGCTCCTCTCAAAGAATCCTTGCGCGGTTGCCTAGAGCGAAGTAACAAGTTGGGTTCAACACAGATCAAAGTCACTCATGACTACTACTACCACTATTGATACATGTTTGGTTCACCAAACCGAAGCACAAAGCAACCCTTGCACAGTTAGATTGAGATATGTCCGACCCGTTTAGGTTTACAATGCTCGGACCATCATGTGCGCACAAAGATAATGGCAAACGATACTTTGTGAACAAAAATGTTTGCACAAATGCGCACATTACATGCATAATAAGAGGATATCAATGCTACTAGATAGAAAGATAACAGCAAACCAGACTTCATATATATGTGGATTACATCAACAATACGAGTTCAGCCTACATAACCATGCCTTCATCTGCCATAATAATAAGAGGAGAGCAGTGCCATCCCACTACTCAAAAGTCATCCAACTACTACCTAGACATACTATTTCTAACTACAGATGATTAACATGACTTCATTCTAATTCTAACGGCACCTGGCAGCAAACTAGTCCTAACTACATATGTTGACATGACTTGATAGTACTAAAGAGGAGTGCCATCCCACACCTCTATGCAAGTCGTGCAATAAGGGCACCAACAGGTGTGAACAAAATCCAACGCCTGCAAGGTAAACCGGCCTTGGTTGAAGCCAGCAAACCTCTCCGCCACAACGAAGCGGCATGGACGGACGATCCCTTCAGGCCATCCAGCCCTAGTTCCTTGCCAGGCATGATGGCGGCCAACATTCTTATCGTTGGTGTAGGTGCCGTCTAGGGGGGCGTGTGCCCTTGCTAGCACATGCGCCCTAGCGTCAACCTCAATCCAACCACGGGCCTTATGGTTGGGGCAAATAGGGCACACTAGGCCGCCATACGGGCTAACGTGCAAGAATAGATTCAGGCCCGGGAGAACAAGCATTACGTAGCCATGCAGACGATCATCCTCTGAGTCTATCATGATGTAGCCCGGAGAGCCATTGGACTCGAACTCAGCATCGGCCAAGATGTCGGCCACGGCCTCGGCCTCAGCCTCGTTGTCGGTCTCGGCAGATGGCGTGGGGGACTGTGATGGTGTAGGTAACCCACCCATGTGGGGAGCAGATCTGGTGACGGCGAGCGGACCCGGCGATGGCGAGCAGGACCGCACTGGGGGCCGGTGGTGGTGAGCGAACCACTGGTGCTGATGGTGTGAGTCTCAGCAATAGGAACGCCGATCTACGGGGACTAGATGTTGCTGCCGCCTCCGCCGACACCAACCCAGGGTGCGCCATTGGCCCTGCCTCCGCCAAACCACTGGAGGAAGCAGGGACTGTAGCCAGACCACTGATGGCCTTCATGGCAACCGATGGGGTGGCGGAGGTGGGTGGCGAGGAGAGGGCTTTTGTGTAACAGAAGGTGGAATGGTAAACAATATGAATTGGGGCCAGGCCAGACTTTATGTATTCATAGGGACACTAGGGATTCTAAGGCAAGATACTCCGTAAAGATTTATTTATACACAGGGACGCTAAGGCTTCTAAGGCAAGATACTTCGTGAAGATATATCTTTCCCGGAGGTGGGTGCTGTCGCGCTCCCTCGGGAATCGTAACTGTATTACACCGGTGGTTGCAAAAATAGAGCACGTCTCCTCTATTTACGCTGATGAGATAGCGTGAGTCTCGGCACGATGACATCAATTGTGTGGCCGGTGGACTTTCTAGCATGCGCAGTAAAATTTCATAGTTTGTGATCGACTACACTCACTCGTCATTTCATCCAATGTTTATTATTTCGACTAGCAGGGGCGTGGTCACTTGACCATGTTCTCCTTGGCTTTTAATTTAATAATTCCTAAAAGAAAGAAACATTTTCATAATCTATGACATGGGGCCAGGAGTACATTTGCACAAATATGTACGACACGTATACTATCCGATGCGTTCAAATATAAGGCGGCAGGACTTTCTTGCGTGTGCAGTAGAATTTTCAACACATATGGCTCATCTGTTCTGGATTAGGCCAGGCTTGCTCCTCTCAAAGAAACCTTGTGCGGTTGCCGAGAGCGAAGTGAATGCAGGATGAAAGCTGGACATGAGTGAAAAATTAAGAGATTTTGACCACCATGACACGGTTGAGACTTGAAAGCCTAAAGTAGTTGTGATAGGTCTTTTCACTCCTATCCAAGCAGTCACAATAGTCAGGGGGTAGACAAAAGAGTGAAGAGGAGTTGCTTTGGTAAGCAATTTCTCTTTTGAAGAGACATGCAGCGGCTAGCTAGAGATGGGTACACTTACTATCCGACGAAAGATCCAATGGATAGCAGGGGACTTTCTGGCATGTGTAGTAAAAATGCAACATCTATGCCTCCTCTGTTGTGCATTAGATTGAGCTAAGACTTGTTCAGATGAACTCCTTGCTGCATGGCTATTACAAGTTCAACAATTTTTATTAGACACATGCAATTAAGACGAGTTGGGTTCACGATAGATCAGAGCCACTCATTTTGAGCATGATCAGAGCGAATCATGACTACTACCACTACTAATACGTGTTTGGTTCACCAAACTGAGGCACAAAGCAACCATTGCACGGTTGGCAAGAGTGAGATGTGTCCGGCCTGACTAGATTTACAATGCTCGGACTATCATGTGTTCAATGAGATAATGGTAAATGTTCCTTTGTGAATGAAAATATTTGCACAAATGCATACGACACGAATACTATTCGATGCGTTCACATATACGACGGTAGGAATTTCTGGTTGCCGAGACTTGCTCCTCTCAAAGAAACCTTGCGTGGTTGCTGAGAGCGAAGTGAATGCATGATGAAAGCTAGACAGGAGTGAATTGACCACCATGACACGGATGAGACTTGAAAGCTTGTGTGGTGGTGATAGGTCTTTTCACCCCATGTGGGCTATCGCACTGCCTCAGGAACCTCAACTAGTCATACCGCATAAGGCGTGTTCAACCAGAGATGCAGGAATATTGATGTTCCCAAGCGTACACTAATGAAAACAGAGCATGTCTCCTCTATTTACGCCAATGAGACGGCATCAGTCTCGGTGCTAGTTTTTACTGTACATGTTAGCTCCTCCATTGATGCCCAACACAGTGTGCACTCCTTGTGTTTGTGACAACACCAAAAACAAAGAAAAAGAAAGCCAACCCCCCATGAGAGGAGAACGAGAACAGAGACATACTAGCAAGGATTCCTCAAGACTGTCAAGTTCCCTAGTTGGCACGGCGGGGCTGCAAGAAGATATGGCAGGACCGAGCTAGAGTAACCTAGAGTGCATGAAGATCCTTCTTCCTGGATTGTATGAAGAAACATTGGTAAGTGCCCATTTTCTGTGTGCTGAATCTGATCTGCTAGGGTTTGCCTTTGGGAATGAACTTGTCCCTCTATCTGGCTATGTTGATCGTTGTGCACGCAGAAATTGTCGGCTGCAATGGCTCGGGTCATCGGAGGTCACCAAAAACTTGAGCTTTGTCTGGACGATGAGCAGAACCTAGCTCGGTGGAAGGTGGACGTGTTCCCCGACGGCGGTCACTTGTACCTCTACCAAGGATGGAAGCACTTCGCCCATGCCCTCGACCTCCAAGACAGGACCGCTCTTGTATTGTGGTATGATGGCCAGTCACAGATTAACGTCAAGGTCTTTGACCTTACCACCTACCGCAAGCAGTACCCGCATGACTTCGAGGCCGGCGGTAGTTAGCTCTTCCTGTTCATCGTGGAGCCGAGGAGTTTTGCAGTGATCCTGAAGAAGTACCACCTCAAAGCGAAGTATCTACTGAGCACTCACGCAAGACGCAGAACGTACCGATGTCGCAAGTTACCAGTGTTGTCTTTCTCCTCAATCTTTTTTGTGCGAGGTGAAGAACGTGCCAATGGAGTTCGTGGTAGTGCATGGCTACCAGCAGTGGGAAGCTATTGAGCTATAGATGGCTAGGCAGTCTTGGTTCGTGGGCTTGGAGAGGACCCGCACGAACAACAAAAAGCGCACGTCATTCAAGTACGGGTGGGACGAGTTTAGTGCAAGCAACCACCTCAACGTCGGTGACACCTACTTCTTTAGCGTGATCCGCGAGGCCACTTGTAGCAATGATGAGGAAGAGGAATAGGAGGAGGAGTAGGAGTACGATGAAGCTAAGCTCAAGGTGGAGGTGCGCAAGACGAACGGCCGATGGTTGTGGTGAACTCGGTGCAAGAATTGACACGATCTATATTTTATTGTTTCATTAGAACTATTATCCAGCCTATCAAGATTTCCTAGTATCAGACTATCTTAGGCCCTGTTTGGATGGACTATGACTAGTTAGCCATGGCTAAAAAAACAAACTAATTGTTGGGTTCTATGGACTAGAACTAGTTGTTGGCCCCTGATAGTTGGGTTCTATGGACTAGTTGGATAGCCCCTGATAGTTGCTAGCACTGTATTTCGTTGTTCATTGACTCGTAGTGATCCAGAGCATCTATATTTCATAGGGTTAGACTGTCTTAGGGTCCCAATAATCTCAACAGCTATACACCCACGTCTTTAGATCAAAAAGGGTGAACTTTGACGGTTACGATGCCCATGGCAATGCGACGGACGTAGCCCAATCTCAATTCAACCGCATTAATGCAGCAGTTACTGATAATCCTCCATCCAGTGTTTGGAACTGCCGCAACACATTCCCATACTTAAGTGAAAAAGTTAGTAGTGTATAACTTCTTTCACCTCCCACATTGTTGTGACATCCATCCACATGACTATCGCCGCTTCCCATGGCCTCCGACGAGCCCACTGGCAGCAACATCTAGCATACGGTGCCAGCAGAGCACAACACTAGCGTTGTCCCTGGCACCGTGGTTGTCGATGCTGATGGCGTAGCGGTTGCCGATGCTAGTGGCGCCGCGGTTGTCGATGCTGATGGTGCCACGGTTGTCGATGAGGATGCCATGCCCATTGCTGCCGTCGATTAAAGGCGACCCGTGCCATTTGTCTCTAGGGACCTAGCATCGTGGTCCAGCCATTCCACTCCATTGGGCATGCATTGAGTGTCACCCTATCCGACGGTGCCGACAACGACCGCTATGAACAACTTAGCGGTTCATCGGATAATGGAACGCATGGGCTACAGTGTTGGCCATGGCCTTGGGCTACACCACCAAGGGGATGCCAACCTCATCTAGGTGCAACTATGCCACAGGTACTTGGGTCTCGGCACTGACCGCGCCAACAACTCCTACATCATCCCTGCAGCTAATGATCCCTCCAATGATTCAACCTCGTCTGATGATGAGGGCGCAAGCAATTTGAGTCCTCATGATGATGAGGTCATGCAACCACCAAGCTCATAGGAGAGCCACACCGAGGTCATCTTGGATACGGTTATCAGTGAGTTCATGAAGTTACTAACTGAGTATCCCTCCTATTACAAGGAGATGTCCCTATTGGACACAGCACGCAAGATGTTGGTCCCTATCGTATAGGAGATGTTCAAGCAGTTGACGTGGTATGATCTGCTGGAGCAGCTGAACAGGAAGATGGAGGCGGTGAGCAAGCTCAAGTACATACTCTTGGATGATGGGTTTGCCTCCTTGCCGTATGTCGGGCTACTCATTGAACTAGTGGTCGACCCCATTATGAAATGGTTGAAGGAGACATGGACTCCCACCAGGTTCTCACAGCAGGAACAATTGGCGGTATAGTTCTTGCACAATCTACCACCAGAGTTCCCTCATGCTAGGAAATTCCTACATGATGTAGTGTTGCCTAGACTGTCCAGTGCTACCAATAGGTATGATGCTTCCTGGGAGATTGCTCTAGTTAACGTATTTCTACATACGTGGATGTCGACCATCGACCGAGACTTGCTATAGTCGATGCTCACCAAGGTGCTGACCGTGGTATAGAAGTTCCTGTTGAAGTGTACTAGTGAAAACGCGCACAAAAATTACAACATTGTGCTACCATGGAAGCAAACAGCTTGGCCTAACATTTGGAATGGGTTTGTCGATGCTGTCATCATTCCTTCCCTAAAGCACGGACTTGGAAATGTCCGCAACAAGCCACCGCTAGGAGGAATGGCAGCTATGGACGCACGAGTTGACCACCTGGTGCGGTGGGCGTCCAATATTTTGCCCCAGAAAATGCTTGTCCTCCTACATGGTGAGTTCCCTAGAAAAGATTGGCAGGGTGCTCTGTGTAGGTGGTTCTTCATGGCAGAATATAATGACAAGATGGTGCTACAGTATGAGCTCACTTTCGGTGGGACCGATTGGTGGATGCCATTCGTCGACAAGCTCGTTGTACCATGCTTGGTGTCCCAGTTTGTTATCATTAGTGTCGTCCCACCGAATGAAGGGTACGACGTGTTCCACATGCTCCTCACTAGGTGGAAGCCGGCCATGTCGCTGGAGTCGATGATGAAGAAGGTCCTAAGGCACTTCATGGAGAAGTGGACCAACGGGTTGTGCCGCTAGTTGTTCGATGCGCAATCCATAAAGGAGGAGGTCGTGGCCTCATGCTAGGAGTGGATGTGGCTCCTGACGCCGGATCTGCTTGACATTGATAGTGAAATGCACAATGGCCTCCAACTGATCCATGAAACATATGAAATACCATAGGTAACTTAGTAACTTATTAGTGTATTTCTATTATGAATGATTGCACCTACATCAGGCATTGTAAATGTTCATCGTTGGCACAATGTGTGTCGGTGCAGAAAGTGACCAACACATAAATATTTGTAGTTTTGTCATACGTTGTGATCGGAGGTGGCCTAGCACTCAATGATATAGCATTTATACTAGTTCAGGCAACGTGCCCTATGTCCAGTTTGAGTCGGTCGGTGACTTTATTTCTGAGCCCATGTGCTCGAAGTTTGCAGTGGGGTTACAAACAAGAAGGAGAAAGATGGGAGGTACAAGAGGTATGGTCGAACTCTGGTCTAAGGGGCCGAGAGTGACAGGAGCTCCGTTGTGTGCTAAGTGTTCGAGCATGTGCTTATGGTTTGAACCTGGTGGTTCTATTGTTGTGTGCTAGTGAACTGATCAATCTTTGGAAGAGTGCGCATCCCTTTTGATAGATGAAGGGGATGGCCTTACAAGTGAGAGGGAGAGAGTGTATGCTGCTAAGTCTTGCTACCCACACTGGCGGGTACAAGATGATGGTAGGCGCCCACAATACTATTTAGTGTCAGATGCACGTGGGAGGTTGCGTCATCTTCTTCAGGTATGGCAGATGTCGGTGCTTGCCACACTGTTGATACCCAGAGGCATGCAAGGGGTTCTACCATGTTTGCCTAGTACAGTAAATATCGGTGCCCACAACACTGCTGATGCCTCAGAGGCACGTGGGGGGAGCCTTACCGCATTTGTCCGATATGGGAGTTGATGGCGCCTACAACACTGTAGGAAAATGTCGACGCCTACAACACTGCTTTGATTCTGTCGTGCCAGGAGGGTCACAGGGTACTATCAGGTAGGTGCACAGGGTACGGTCCCTGGTATGGCGGTTTGACTTGTGCGCCTTGTCTTACATTCTCTGTCCGTTTCCTAGTCCTTACCGAGCGGGCGTCCCTGGTCGGTTGGTCCCAGTCGGCTCTGATTGCGCCAGTCGAAGAGGAGCCATAAGCAGGGGTTCAGCGTTTTCCCAGTCGAAGAAGCGGGTCAGAGTCGGAAGTGATGTTTTGGCTAGGCCTTCCGGTTGGAGAGGCCGTCCGGAGGCGGGCTGGAGACCGAAGCGAGCGCTCCGGTCGGAGAGGTGGGCCGGAGTCAGAAGCGAGCATTGTTCCTCCTCGGCCAGGCCTTCCGGTCGGAGATTAGATCGCCCTTCAGGCCTGTCGTTTAGGTACTTGGGCCAGCCCAAGAATTGTGCATTGGTTTGCAACGTTGGCTGTTGAACCGAGCCTTTGTCGGGAAGCCGGTCCATGAGGGACCCCAGGTTTATGAACCCGACAGGAGCCCCCGAGCCCCTAGGCAATTTAGGTAGAATCATCTAGGGGATTTTTGTCTTGACAGTGGGTGTGCACGAGCGCACCTGTGGGTGTAGCCATCGATCCCCCAGACGATTCGGGCAGGATCGCCTAGAGGGTTTTATCAGCGGGTGTGTGTGCAGACCTCGGGTGATTTGGGCAAGAACGCCTGGTGTCAGTGCTACCCGTGCAACCGAGGCAGTTAGTTTGGGATCGGGCGAGACGAAGCTCGTGGATCCTAGTGTCGGTGCAACCCACGTAGTCGAGGCAGTTAGTTTGGGATTGGGCCAGACGGAGCTCACGGATCCCGGCATCAGTGCAGCCCACGTAGCTGAGGCAGTTAGTTTAGGGATCGAGCAACACGGAGCTCATGGATCCTAGCATCGGTGCAGCCCGCACAACTGAGGCTGTTAGTTTGGGATCGGGCGAGACGAAGCTCATGGATCCTAGCGTCGGTGTAGCCCGCGCAACCGAGGTAGTTAGTTTGGGATCTGGCAAGACAAAGCTCGCGGATCCTAGCGTCGGTGCAGCCTGCGCAGCCAAGGTAGTTAGTTTAGGGATCGGGTGAGGCGGAGCTCGTGGATCCAAGCATCGGTGCACCCGCGCAGCCAAGGCAGTTAGTCTAGGGATTAGGCGAGATGGAGCTCACGGATCCTGGCGTCGGTGCAGCCCACGCAGCCATGGTGTTTTTTGGTGTCTTGAGCCCCTGAGCTCCGTTGGCCTTTGGCAAGGGTCGGTTTGTGTTTTGTGCATTACCCCATCCTCGGCTTCTCACAATCAAAGGGGCTAAGGTAACGTCGCTTGCCTGATGGCTCGGGCTCGAGTGATGTGCTCGGTGAGCTCGCTAACGGGTACGATCAAGTGAAATTCAGGTCTAACGTTCGTGATGGGTCGGCATAGTCCTCTTGTGACATTCCACTGCTCCTTGACCTGCAACCCGGCAGATGCCTCAGTCATTCCGAAGACCGACCTGGGTGGCCCACTAGCCTTCCCTCGATGGAGATTCTATGGGTTTGGTGATGTTTAGGATTGAACAAGAAGGTTGAGATGACCCTGTCTGCTTTAGGGCAGACTGGGCGAGGGCCGCATGGGGCTCATCTATGTTTTCTCCCCTAGCTCTATTTGATGTGAGGTGGCCTCGAGCCCTTTGTGGGCCGCCCTTCAAACCCTGGTCGGTCGTTGCTCATGTTGAATGAGGCAACTGTCGCTTCGTGACGCAACACAGAGCGTTGTGATGCATTTGACCGCATACGCAATGCTTTAGCCCCTGAGCCCCTGGGCAATTCAGGGTAGAATCGTCCGAGGGGCATGGGTGTATGGAATGAATACGTGTATGGATGTATCAATAATTTATATAAAGAAAGTGCGGGGGTCGGTAATGTTACCTTGATGACTCAAGTGACGGGGTTTTGAGGAGCTCCAATCGGAAATGTCCAACCGGGATCCATGCTCGTCATTCGTGACGGAGTTGGCATGGCCCACATGGGGCATCCCTCTACTCTTTGCCTATCTCTTGGCGTTTGCCTGAGCCATCTGATCGACTCAGGAAGCCCGTTGGTCTCTCCTGGCAGAGATCCCGTCGCTTGGGCCTTTCCAAGTCCCGCCTGGGAAGGCGGAGGGCCGCCTATGTGCAGTGGTGCCTTGTTTCTCGCACCGAGTGTGTGGTAGTGGTGGGCCATACCTAGGCCACGTCTCGTCTGACTAGGTGTTGTTTTGTCAGGCAGGGTGCGTCTTACCGGTCAGGGCACGTCCCATCGTATCCCATTCGCATTGAATGAGGAAGGGAGAGGGTTTTTCACCCCTGTCGTTTCGCCTTTCCCTGATCATCGTGCCTTTCCCAACTGCTGTGCCCCTTTCTTTAAGTAGTAGAAGAGAGAGGGCTTTCGCCCTGTTCCTTTGCCTATTCCTCATCTGCCATCTCTTCTCTTTCTTCCTTCTCGCCAAGAGCGTCTGAGTGTCGTAGTGGTTCTTAGGAGAGAAAAAGGGGAGAGCGAGGGAGAGGGGAAAACTCACAAATCCATTCACGAATCTAGAGTGAAATGTCAGGCTAGAGGTCATCCATTATGAGGGAGTCGGTGCTGGAGGCCTTCGTCGAGAAGGGGTTTCTACCGCCGAAGGACGTGGCGCACTGGAGGGCTCCCGGGAGGGAGGATTTCCCGCAACCTTGGGACGGCAAGGTTGTTTCCTTCCTTGCCTTCCATGAGCACGGGTTAGGATACCCCACGCACTGGTTCCTACGCTGGCTCCTCAATGAGTGGGGTTTGGAGCTATAGCACCTCAATCCGACTAGGGTGCTGCATATCACTAGCTTCATCACCGTGTGTGAGGCCTTCCTCAAGATGGAGCCACACATGGATTTCTTTCGGTGGATGTTGTCTGGACGAACTTTGTCGGTGGGAAATCCACCCGAGGCCGCGCCGGTGCGGGGCTTTGCACTATAGAAGAAACCGAGCATGGGGGGATCGTACCCTGTGTATACCCCCTGTGATTCCAACCGAGAGTGGCACGAGGAATGGTTCTACATTAGGAACCCAGCGGAGGCATCGTTCCCTCTTTTCACCGGCAGGAGGCCAGAGAGACTAGATAGCTGGTCATGGGGCCTTGCCAGTCGGTAGAAGAAGAAGGTGTAGATCATCGAGGCAGAGCTCTAGAAGTTCATGTGGCGTGGCCTTGATGGGGTGTGGGTGTTCCACACCCTCTTCCGCCATCGGGTTGCTCCGCTGGCAGAGAGGACGCGACCGATGTGGAAGTACAATGGCCCGACAGACCCTGACCATGTGTTGTCAGAGGAGCTGTTGAACGATGAGGTCTGGAGTCACCTTGACCGGGTGCTGTGGCTGAAGCCTAAAGAGAAGGATGATGGAAAGCCCGTACCTCTCAATGCCATGATGGTGTCCAAACTGGTATGTTCCCGTTTCTTTACTCCGTGTTCTTTTCTCCTTTGCTTTCCTATTTTTTTGATTTCGAGTCACCTATTTCGTAGGGACTTGAAGCTTACAAGTCCCGGCCGCACCTTCCAAAGGGCCAGAGGGCGCAGCTCGACAGGCCACCTAGAAGGAGGTGAAGGATGCCAAGAAGAAGAAGAAAGCCAAGGAGGCTTGGCGGAAGTATGAGAAGGAGAAGGAGATCGCCCGGCGCGTGACGTTGAGTCAGAGCTCGAGTCGGAGGACCCCAAGAGGTGGGGGATGACATGATTTTCTCCAAGGAGGAGGAAAGCTAGGAGGTCACTACAACCTCAGCAGAGCATCGCGATCCTGTGGCCGTGTCTGCTGGCGGTGAGCAGGGGGCAGAGAGGCATGGCGATGCTCCCACGTCAAGGAAGCGTGCTGTGAGCGCGGACGCCATCAGCGAACGGGAGGTAAAGCGGATGTGGTCACCGCGCCCTTCGGCGATGTTGCCGCCTCATCCCCGCCTGTTGTATACACGATGGGACAAGCCCAATGATCAGAGGAGCGGGCTCATACCCATGCATCATTGGGGCTGGCACCAGTGTGCGACCCGCAATAGGAGGGTGCCCTGCCAGCTGCTATAGTCGGCGTGCCCCGAGCCAAAGGTCATGGTGTTTCATAGGCTGTGTAGGGGCCAGTTGGGTCGACTCCCTTGGTTGAAGCGAGAGGGTGTGGGTCATGGCCTGGGAGCAGTCCTCGCCCTATGGGCCCATTGTCATCGGGTCAGGGCTTTAGAGTTATATCGCTTACATCCTGGTATGCCTTTTTTTGTTTTCTTTCGATCTTGCTGTTGAGTTTTTTGGAGTATGACTGACCTTTGTTTTTTTGATAGCGATCGGATGTTGACGGGGCTGAGCATCGCCCCAACTCTCGTGCAGGATGTTTGGAGGCTCACCTTGCAGTGTGCTATGGTGAGTGGCGGGGAGAGCAGGGTGGTGGCAGCGGATCCTTTCCTTCTAGGGGTGGCTCCCCTCGGATTGGTCACTAGTACGGCGGCAGCCGTAGCGTTGGTGGTGATTTCGATGGCGATGGTGGAGGTCACATCGGAGGTGACCCTTGTGGCCCCTCCTCCATCGGCTGTGGCAGAAGAGGAGAGAGAGACCGGGCTCCCTGCCTCACCGGGCAAAGGGCCGCATGGCTCACCCTCCCGGTCAGAGCTGAAGGTGCCGTGAGATGCGGCTGGGCCAGAACCAGAACATCTGTCGATGGCCTATGAAGACAAGGTGTTTGAGATCCCCTCCGATGATGCAATAGATGACGCGGTGGAGCCACTGGCGCCATCATGGGAGCTGGTGGTGGTTGGATCATTGGCTCAGCCTTCCAGTGGGTTCGGCGTGAGCCGTAATCTGGTGTGGCCTTGCCTTGGTGACCTGAGGAAGGCTCGGTTCATCCTCCGCGATGATGAGGAGGTGGCGCTCTAGCACTTCCTGATAGAGAGTGGAGTGTCAATAGAGTTCGATCTTGCCCAAACTAGGGCAAGCCTTGAGGAGGTCTTGGAGCGGGTCAAGTCCTTCCATCGAGTGGTTACGGTCAACCTACCCCGCATCACAGAGGTAAGTCCTCTGTGATTTGTCCTTGATTCCTTGGTTCCCTGCTGGTTGCTTCAGTGTGCTAGCTCCTTGCTTTGCAGGGATTGGAGGGGATGTCATGCCACAAGTCCCTTTTCCTCTGGGAGGAGCACGCCCGGATGGTCAAGCTCTAGCGTGAGCTCGAGTCCACCCACCATGAGTCCCGAGACTGGGTGGTAGAGGTGAACGAGGTGCGGGTGGCAGAGCTGCTCATGGTGGAGCGAGCGACCGCCACCGAGCGAGGGCTTGAGGCAGCCAAGGCCCGCTAGGCGGAGACCGAGGTGGCGCTATGGAAGTCCCTAGCGGACACTAAGGTGACACTCCAAAGATCCCTAGAGACCATGGAGTCAGAGCGAAATGCCCTGGAGTCAGAGCGAAAGGCTCGGTCGGAGGTAGACTAGGAAGTGCTCACGCTTCGGGATCAGACGATGGGGACGGAG
The DNA here is from genome assembly GCF_019320115.1 of Miscanthus floridulus. Lineage (NCBI taxonomy): Eukaryota > Viridiplantae > Streptophyta > Magnoliopsida > Poales > Poaceae > Miscanthus > Miscanthus floridulus. The sequence goes on along the minus strand of NC_089587.1, from coordinate 141,202,652 downwards.
GAGGTGAACGCCCAACTACATGAGCAAGTGACCCGGTAGGCAGAGGGACCCTCTATCCTCGAGAGCACCCACCTCGGTAAGTACTTTTTCTACTTTTGATGGGTTGGATTCTTCCTTTAGCTTGATTCTGAGCTTGTTGTCTTTTTTCTAGAGCTGGGTGGAAAGGTGGAATCGTTGGATCGGGACCTAGAGACGGCCAAGGTGACATTTGGCCGGAATGCGGAGGCGTAGGCTAAGTCCCTTGAAGAGCGACATGCTCTTGAGGGGGAACTTGACCAGATCAGCAATATTGACTTGCTCATCGTCTCGGAGATCTTTGGGTCGGCACCAAGTACCAGTGCGCCTGCCATCCAGTTGGCGGAAGTTCCGGATGAGGTTCGGGCCCTCATCACCCACGGGCTATTCTACGGAGCGTCGGGGGTGTTGACTTCGGTGGTGACGTACCACCTAGACTTGGACTGCGCTACCATCTATAGTGGGTATGCCGATGGCTGTGGCACGGAGGACATCCAGTCGCTCGGGGAGAGCTTGCTGCCACACGCAAAGTTGTTGGCCAAGCAAGTCTCCGCATAGTGGGTGGTGGATGCTCGTCGTGCGGACATGGACAAAAGCATGCATCAGGAGGATGTTGCCTAGCCTGTGGATGGCATGGAGCCTAGGTCGGAGATGAACGTCGCCCTACCTCCGACAGAGCCAAATGTCGTCCAACCGGGGAGCGAGCAGCTCGTGCCTTCGTCAGTTGCACCGACAACAGATGCCATCGGGCAGCCCCAATAGCTTGTAAAGTATAAGTAGTTCAGTAGATGTAAAAAGTTAAGTTCATGGGGGAGCCCCTGTGTAAACGTTCTTGTGTGCTCAATGAATACAATCAGTTTCATTTTTGTGATGGAATCACTCCGTTCGGGGAAGCTTGTCCCATTCGTTCCTTATTTTTACCTTAGCATAATTTTGTTTTTTATTCTTTCTTTTTTGTACTTGCCCATTCATCCCATAGGCTGCAACGTTAGGAGTCTGGGCGTGGCCCGCGAGGCTCAACTGCTCATAGCCGTAGGTAGAGGTGGGGTGCGATCGGTCAAAATATTTAAAGCAAAGCTACGTAAGGTAATTTAAAGGAACGAACTACTCTTTTGTTTAGGTAGAAAGGAGTTTTACCATATGATAGTAAATGAAAATAGAGGTGGTAGTGCACCCCTGTGGAGCCCCTAAGCGACCCGGACTAAAAGTGTTCAGGTCGGGGTGCTTTTATAGGAGCAAACGTTAAGTAAACAATGGTAAGACTGAATTTTAGGGGAAGAAATGACATAGCTGTTCCAAGCGTTGGTGAGAACGTTGTCATTGTCATCCTTCAGTTGGTAGGTGTCTGGTCAGATCACCTTGACTTTCAGTCATCTGGATCCTTGCCCGCTAACCCCCCTTTCTTGGCCGCTGCTTCTTCGCCTTTTTCTTCCTTTGGCCCACCGGCCTGTCGTAGAAGGCGCTTGAGGAGCTCGTAGTCCTTGTAAAGGTGTTTGATGGGGTAGGTGTGGTTAGTGCATGGGCTCTCCATGAGCTCGTTGAAGTGGTCTAGAAGGCCCTGCTGGGGCTACTTGCCCGTGTGATCAGCCGTGGCGACCAACGTGGAGTTGGCCGGACGGTGACGATCTTTTCTGTTCTTTTTTCCCCTCTACGTGGAGAGGCCTTCGTCCTTATCCTTGCACTTGGCCTTGCCTTGGCCTCAGCCTCCATTAAAGCATTGCAGGAGCGGCACTCTCTGGATGCGTCGGGCAAAGGCCTGTGGTCCCGAACCATCTGGGCTGGGACTCTGGTCATCTGGCCAGCGACCACGCCTAGGGTGTGTTTCACCACTCCTCGCGATGATTCGGCCGAGGTCTGTGTCGCCTGCCATCACTGCCACTTGATGGACACCATCATCCTATCAAGACTGACACTGGTTACTAATGATGCTGCGAGCGTCTTGGTTCAGCCCAAGCCGCTCGCGTACAGGCGGTCGGTGTGGAGCGAGCGCCAAGTCAAGCCAAGGCGCAGATGTGGCCTCCTGTGCCACACTTAGCGGCTGTAGTGGTGAGCGGGTGAAGCAATTCGTCTGGTGCATCCCCACTCCCCTGGTGGGGAGAGAGGCCACAGGTCAGTGTCGTAATGCGGAGCTCTCTGCCTGTTGAACGGTGGTGGTTTCCACCAGTGCTCGGAGGTTACGGTGGATCGCCTGTTCCTAGGGGTTGTTTCGATCGAGAAGGCCACGTAGAAGCATTGCCGCAGTGGTGATGTTCTGGTCAGCCTAAGCAAACTATGGGGGATTGTTCCCCAATCCATGACGTTGCGCTAGAGCTGGTGGGGGTGACCCCGAGCGCCGCTCGCCGGTTTATGCGCATGGGGCGTAGTGTGGTGCACCGAGCGTGCCGACATAGGTGGTGGCTGGTTCTACCACCATTGTCGTAGCTCCACACCATGCTCTTGTGTGAGCACGAGGGTCCCCGCATGAGGGTCTAGAGGGGTGTTAGTCTGCAAGGACTCCGCTACCACCGATGGCTATCCTAGAGCGTCTGCCATAGCACACCCCCAGGAAGGACGGTGGCTAGGTGCCACATTGCTGATGCTAGAGTCGTCACTCTCAACATCATCATCCATGAGGTCAAGGAAACAGGTGGGAGCATAGCTCACCATCCCCACGAATTCGGACGTGAGAGGGGGTGGCACCGGCATCCTTCGGAGCCCCCGAGCGCACGCATCCACATTGGACACGAGGCTGTAGGGGAACCGGTCATACGATGTTTGCGGTGTGGACAATATGGTCCCTCTAGATAATCAACGAGAGATAGTAAATACAGAGTAAATAATAGTATGCATATTACTCATAGCAGGGTTTGAGTAGAGAGTTTGCTCGGAATGAAGCGCGGCGCCTCGTCGTTGAAGTCGTCGTGCATCCTAGAGCCGATGGAGGGCGCCACTTCGACCGGCACCGGAACGAGTGCCTCCTCACGGAGGTGTAGTACGCCAAGCTGGTCAGCGACGAAGTCTAGGCTTTCGAAGAGGAAGGCCTGGGATGGCTCGAAGATGGGTGGAACCCACATCCCAACAGGTGGGAGTGTGGGAAACTCCAGTGAGCTGAAGTGAGTCATATCGCTTGAGCCTGCCATGGCGAAGGTGGCAGAAAAGTGGGCCATCCGATGACCAAAAAGTGTTGAACATACAGCATCTTCCCCACGGACGGTGCCAACTATCGGTGCCGAAAGTGACCAACACATAAATATTTGTAGTTTTGTCGTACGTTGTGATCAGAGGTGGCCTACCACTCAATGAAATAGGGTTTATACTGGTTTAGGCAACATGCCCTACGTCCAGTTTGAGTCGGTCGGTGACTTTATTCCTGAGCCTAGGTGCTCAAAGTTTGCTATGGGGTTACAAACGAGAGAGAGTAAGATGGGGGTGCAAGAGGTCTGGTCGGACTCTGGACCAAAGGGCTGAGAGTGACAGGAGCTCTGCTATGTGCTAAGTGTTCAAGCGTGTGCTTGTGGTTTGAACTTGGTGGTTCTATTGTTGTGTGCTAGTGAACTGATCGATCTTTGGAAGAGAGCGTATCCCCTTTTATAGATGAAGGGGACGGCCTTACAACTAAGAGGGAGAGAGTATGTATGCTGCTAAGTCTTGCTGCCCACGCCGGTGGGTATAAGATGAAGGTAGGTGCCAACAATACTGTTTAGTGTCAGATGCACGTGGGAGGTTGTGTCATCTTCTTCAGGTATGGCAGATGTCGGTGCTTGCCACATTGTTGATACCCAGAGGCATGCAAGGGGTTTTACCATGTTTGCCTAGTACGGTAAATACCGATGCCCACAACATTGTTGATGCCTTAGAGGCACGTGGGGGGAGCCTTACCATATTTGTCTAGCATGGGAGTTAATGGCACCTACAACATTGTAGGCGAAAATGTCAGCGCCTACAACACTACTTCGGTTCTATCATGCCAGGAGGGTCGTAGGGTACTATTTGGCAGGTGCACAGGGTATGGTCCCTGGTATTGCGGTTTGACTTGTGCGCCCTATCTTACATTCTCCGTCCATTTCCTAGTCCTTACCGAGCGGGCGTCCCTGGTCGGCTCTGATTGTGCCAGTCAGAGAGGAGCTGTAAGCAGGGGTTCGGTGTTTTCCCGGTCGGAGAAGCAGGTCAGAGTCAGAAGTGATGATTTGGCCAGGCCTTCCGATCGGAGAGGCCATCCGTAGGCCAGCTGGAGACTAAAGCGAGCGCTCTAGTCGGAGAGGCAGGCCGGAGTTGGAAGCGGGAGCCGTTCCTCCTCGGCCAGGCCTTCCGGTCAGAGATTGGATCGCCCTTCTGTCCTATCGTTTAGGTACTTGGGCCAGCCCAAGAATTGTGCGTTTGTTCGCAACGTTGTCTGCTGGACGGAGCCTTTGCCAGGAAGCCGGTCCATGAGGGACCCCAAGTTTATGAATCCGACAATGTGTATTACCCTTTTCTGAATGCACACGCGAGAAAGTCCAATGCTATGCGATTGTAACGCATTGGACAATGACTGAATGCTTTCACCTGCGTCAGGCATTGTATATTAAATGTTAATCGTTGGCACATTGTGTCCTACTCTTTTCTGATTGCAAACGTGAGAAAGTCCGATACTATGTGATTGTAATGTGCTGGACAATGATTGAATGCTTTCACCTGCGTTAGGCATTGTATAAATGTTAATCGTTGGCAGAATGTGTACTACTCTTTTCTAAATGCACATGCGAGAAAGTCCAATACTATGTGATTGTAACGTGCCGGACAATATCTATTACTCTTTTTCTAACTACACCCACTGCAACATGTTGCTTCGAAATCCACAGCAATTAAATCTATATTAAATTTGAATGAAACCCGAAGAGCCCAGTGTGCCTGGTTTAGCCATAAATCTATGAGAGAGGTAAGAGAGAGGCAACCACTCTTCTCTGTCTTCCTATGGTACTCCTTTGCCTTCTCTCTAGCCTCAAGCGAGTCATGTCTTCAACCAGAGTGACGGACAATGGGAAGCACCCAGCGGAGAACTCTTCGGAGGGGAGTGGGCCTCCGCCGTGTCTCCTCTCCCATTTGCGGCATCTTGGGTAAGGCGGTCTTATTCTTAGTTGTCGGAGTCGTTCTGTTCTGATCTCATTAATCTTTTCAGGGCCATTTCTCACGCCACGACGCTAGAGGTCGGGCGGTTATCCGTGCCACCCGCTCGCCGGACACACACCCTATGGAACCAGAGGGGTCTTCTCCCCCTGGCCGCCGGGAAGTCCATGAGCCCCTCCATAATCAGGATGCGGCTCGTGACCCATGCTCTGCCCCCGGGGGCAAGGTTAGTCGGCTCACGCTCTGCCTCGATGCCATCCAGACTGCCCTTGCCATCCTCGAGCGGGAGACTGCTGATGCCCGGGCGGCAGCTACTGATGCTTAGGCCAGGACGATCGGTAAGGTTTCCTTCGTGGAGAAGCTCTGTCCAAATATCCATGGCCTTGTTTTGACGGTTTTTAGTGTTATCAGCCCTGGAGGAGGAATTGGTCGCTCTTCGAGAGGCGGCCCTCGTCGCCGTCAACAACATGAACGTAGGGGGTGTCCTACTTGAGGACTGCTTGTAGGCCATGCTAGCTCGGGTTAGGATGGTGTCCCTTGACGGGGTGTGCCATGGGGCTACCATAGCCCTAGCCACGGTGTAGCTTAGTTCCAGCCACAGTCTTTGCCTACTTGAACCTGGCTTTCCAGTTGGCGCCAATGAGGAGGAGAAGGAGGAGCTCACTGGCGTCTTTACCACCATCGTGGAGGCCATCATGGTGGCCAGGTATGCAGGAGACATCGTCCTCGCTGCCTTCTTTGAGCCATAGATTGTATCTAGGGTCATTCCAACCTTAATGAAAGTCTAGTTTGTTACTTTAATTCGAAGAGCAACTTATGCACGTCGCTTTGTCTTTCACGGTGTTTGCTTCTTGTGCTTGGATGCGAAAGGCTCGTGCGACCAACATGCTCAGATGAGGTGATTAGGATGTCATGGGCTGGATCCTACCTCGCCTCTCGAAAGGGAGTTAGGTTTTAGGGAATCTTCCTTCCCTCTTATGAAACACCATAGGTAACTTAGTAACTTTGCATATTTCTGTTCTGAATGCTTCCACCTGCATCAGGCATTGTAAATGTTAATCATCGACACAATGTGTATTACTCTTTTCTGAATGCACACATGAGAAACTTCGACGCTATGCGATTGTAACTTGCCGAACAATATCTATTACTTTTTTCTGAATGCGCATGCAAGATTTGATTGCGCATGAAAGAAAGTCCAATTGTCGAGTTCATAAACCTAGGGTCCCTCATGGACCTGCTTCCCAGCAAAAGCTCAGCCCAGCAGACAATGTTGCGAACGACACGGAACTCCTGGGTCGGCCCAAAAACCTAACGGCAGGCCAGAAGGGCGATCTAGTCTTCGACCGGAAGGCCCGACCAAGGAGGAACCACGCGCACTTTTGACTCCAGCCCGCCTCTCTGACCAAAAGGCCTGGCCAAGGAGGAACCACGCACACTTCAAACTCTGGCCCACCTCTCCGACTAGAAGGCCTAGCCACCTCGCCTTCGACTCTGGCGCTCGCTTCTGACTCTAGCCCGCCTCTCTGACCAGAAGGCCTAGCCAAGGAGGAACGGCGCTCACTTCCGTCGCTTCCGACTCTAGCCCGCCTCTCTGATCGGAAGGCCTGGCTGAGAAGGGACGACGCTCGCCTCCGACTCTAACTCACTTCTCTAGCCGGGAGTACACCGAACCTCTGCTTATAGCTCTTCTCCAACTGGAAGGCCAGAGCCGACTGGGGAACGACCGATCAGGGATGCCCGCTCGGTGAAGACCCAGGAAACGGATAGAGCAAGTAAGGTAGGGCACTCTAGTCAACCGCAATATCAAAGATAGTACCCTGTGCACCTGCAGGACAGTACTATCAGGCCATGTTAGAAGGATGCACCGCAACCTTCTAGACATGTTAGAACACCAACAGTATTGTGGGTGCCGACAAACCGCCTAGTACCCGATGGCATGGGCAACAAGACTAGAAAACACACACACTCTCTTTCTCTCACACTCTCTCTTGTAAAGTCAACCCCTTCATCTATAAAAGGGGATGCGCTCTCTCCAAAATAAGAGAGATGATTCGACCACCTGAGATTTATTCACGAATGATTCGAATAGCCTACGATTCAAACGATTCCAATAGAGCACACGCTCAAATACTTAGCGCACATAGGAGCTCCCGTCTCTCTCGGCCCTTCGGTCCAGAGTCCGACCAGACCTCTTGCACCCCCCATCTTACTCCCTCTCATTTGTAACCCCATAGCAAACTTCGAGCACCTGGGCTCAGGAATAAAGTCACCGACCGACTCAAACTGGACGTAGGGCACATTGCCTAAACTAGTATAAACTCTATGTCATTGAGTGTTAGGCCACATCCGATCACAACGTATGGCAAAACTACAAATATTTACGTGTTGGTCACTTTCTACACCGATAGTTGGTGACGTCCGTGGGGAGAATGTCATACATTCATGCTTTCGGTCATCGGATGGCCCACCTTTCCGCCACCTTCACCATGGCAGGCTTAGGCGATATGACTCGCTTTGGCTCACTGGAGTTTCCCATGCTCCCACCTAATGGGATGTGGGTTCCACCTGTCTTCGAGACATCCTAGGCCTTCCTCTTTGGAAGCCTGGACTTTGTCGCCGACCAGCTCAGCGAGCTTCGCCTTCACAAGAAGGCACTTGTTCTAGCGCCCATCAGAGGGGCGCCCTCCGTCGACTTCAGAACTCCCGATGGCCTCAACGATGAGGCGCCTACCCTTCATTCCAAGCCTATGCTAGGCTTAAACCCCACTGTGAGTAATGTACACACTATTATTTACTTGCTATTTACTATTTTCCGCCGATTCTCCGGAGGGACCCCGTTGTCCCTGCCGCAACTGTCGTGTGACCGGTTCCCCTATGGCCTCGCGTCCCCCATGGACGCATATGCATGGGGGCTTCGAAAGATGCTGGCGCCGCCCCCTCCCACATGCAAATTTGTGCGGATGGTGGACTATGCTCCTGCCTCTTTTCATGACCTCATGGATGACGATGTTGAGAGCAACAGCTCTAGCATCGGTGACATCATGGCACTTAGTGACCCTCTATCCCACGAGTGCACTATGGTGGACGCTCTGGGACAGCCACCGATGGTGGTGGAGTCTCTTCAGACCCACACCCCTCTAGACCCTTGCGCGAATGCCCTCGCATATGCCTAGGAGCACGGCAAGGAGCTACGACAAAGGTAGCAGAACCAGCCACCACCTGCGCTGGCGTGCTCGGTGCGCCAAGATGCACCCCGTGCGCATAACCCGGCGAGCGGTGCTTGGGGTCACACCCGCCAGTTTCAGTGCAACATCGTCTATGGGGGGAACGATCCCCCATAGTTCGCTCGGGTTGGTTAGAACATCGCCGCGATGGCGATACTTCTACGCAGCCTTCCCGAGCTTGTCGACCCATAGGAGCAGGCGGTCCACCAAAACCTCTGGGTGCTAGTGGAGACCGCCGCCATTCAACAGGCAGAGAGCTCCATGTTGTGACATAGACTCACGGCCTCTCTCCCAACTAGGGGGGCGGGGACACACCAGACGCATTGCTTCATCCGCTCACCACTATAGCTGCCGGGCGCGGAATAGGAGGCCACAGCTGCGCCATGACCTGACCCGGTGCCTGCTCCACACCAGCCTCCTATGCATGAATGCCTCAAGCCGAACCGAGATGCTCGTAGCATCATCAACAACCAGCGTTAGGCCTGGTATGACGATGACATCCACCGGGCGGCGGTGAGAGCAGGCAGCACGGGCTTCGACTAGATAATCGAGGGGACTGATGAGACTCCCCTTAGGCGTGGTTGCCGACCCAACGCCCAGAGTCCTAGCTCGGATGGCCCGAGACCACGGGCCTTTGGCCGACGCATCCAGAGAGTGCCGTTCCCATAGCGCTTCTAACCGCCTACCAACATCGCCAAGTATACCGGGGAGACGAACCCTGGTATATGGCTCGAAGACTTCAGGCTCACTTGCTGAGCCGGAGGAGTGGATGAAGACCACTTCATCATTCAGTACCTCCCCATCTACGTGGTGGAACATGTTCGAGCATGGCTCGAATTCCTCCTGCATGATAGCATCCATGACTGGGTGGACCTCAAGAGGATATTCATCAGGAATTTCTAGGGGACGTATGTCCGCCCAGGGAACTCCTGAGACCTCAAGAGCTACCACTAGGAGCCCAACGAGTCCCTATGGGATTACATCCGTAGGTTCTCCAAACGATGCAACTCCCTCCCTGATGTCGTCAACACGGACGTCATCAGCGCGTTCCTCTCTTGGACAACCTGTGAGTCTTTGATTCACAAGCTTGGCTGTCTGAAGCCCCGGACCACCCGCGACCTGCTCGACATCACCACTAGTCATGCCTCCGGCGAGGAGGCGGTCAGAGTGGTCTTCAACAGAGGATGGGACAAGGGCAAGGCCATGTGTGTGGATCAAGACAAGGGCCCCTCCACCTAGTGGGGCAAAAAGAATAAGAAGGATCGGTGTTGACTGGCCAACTCCATGTTGGTCACCACGGCTGATCACATAGGCAAGCAGCCCTAGCAGGGCTAGCCTAACCACTTTGACAAGCTCATGGATAGCCCATGCACCAACCATGCCTACCCCATCAAACACCTCTACAAGGACTATGAGCTCCTCAAGCGCTTCCTACGATAGGCCAGTGGGCCGAAAGAAGCAAAGGGCAAGGAGGCAGCAGCTAAGAAAGGAGGCATGGCAGGCAAGGATGGGGACAGCTTCCCCAACCCCAAGGAATGCATCATGATCTTTAGGGGATCTGATGCCATCTACTCCAAGCCCTAGCACAAAGTGCGCTACAGAGAGGCATGCGTCACCGAGACGGTCGTCCCTACCTTCCTTCGCTGGTCGGAATCTTCGATAACCTCTGATAAGTGGGATAACCATTCCTACATCGCTAGACCGGGTTGTTACCCGCTCATCATCGACCCCATCGTCCATAAGAAGCGCCTCACTAAGGTGCTGATGGACGGAGGCAGCAGCCTCAACATCCTCTATGTCGACACCCTCGACGCCATGCGCATCCCCAGTCAGAGCTCCGTCAAGTGAGCTCTCCCTTCCACGATGTGATCCCAGGGACGCAGGCGTACCTGCTCAGGTAGATTGACCTGCCCGTCACGTTTCATGACCGAGCCAACTTCTGCTCGGAGGTACTTTCCTTCGAGGTGGTGGACTTCCTGGGGTCTTACCATGCCATCTTGGGGCGGCCATGCTACACCAAGTTCATGGCGGTCCCCAACTACACCTACCTAAAGCTGAAGATGCTAGGACCGAACGGCGTAATCACTGTGGGTTGCACCTTTTCACACGCCTACACGTGCGACCACGGGCACTTCAAGCTCGCCACTGCCGTCATCAACTCATCCGAGCTCCCATGGCTTAGGGAGTTGTCAACCCCAGCAGTCCTAGATTACAACAAGCCAACCTCCTCGACTGCCTTCTGCCCACTCGAGGAGACCAAAGCGGTGGGGATCGACCCCACCGACCCAACCAAGATGGTGTGGATTAGGACCTAGCTCCTGGCCAAATAGGAATGTGAGCTCGCCAACTTTCTATGCACTAATCATGATGTCTTCACATGGAAACCTTCTGACATGCTAGGCATACCACGAGAGGTCACCGAGCATGCACTACGTCTCGTCCTAGGCTCAAAGCCCACCAAGCAACACCTGCGTCACTTTGACGATGAGAGGCACAGGGCCATAGGCGAGGAGATCGCTAAACTCCTGGCAGCCAGCTTCATCAAAGAGGTATACCACTCTAACTAGCTCACCAATCCTATTCTTGTTAAAAAGAAGACCAGGAAATGGAGAATGTGCGTTGATTATACTGGCCTCAACAAGGCATGTCCGAAGGACCATTTTCCTTTACCACTCATAGACCAAATAGTCAACTCCACCTCAGGATGCGAAATCCTCTCCTTTCTAGATGCCTACTCAGGCTATCACCAGATCATGATGAAAGAGTCCAACCAACTTGTGACTTCATTCATCACCCTGTATGGTTCATACTGCTACGTAACCATGCCTTTCGGTCTAAAGAACACTGGTGCCACCTATCAACGGTGCATGCAGCAATGCTTCGCCGAACAAATCGACCCGCTCAATCAACCTAATCAAGTCAAGCGTCTAAAACCAACAATCGCTATCTATGTTGATGACATAGTGGTCAAAACGGCTCAAGCTTGCGACCTGATCGTAAACTTGGCCGCAACGTTCACGAACCTCTAAAGGTTCAACATCAAATTGAATCCTAAAAAATGTGTTTTCGGGGTTCCAAAGGGGAAGCTGCTTGGATACATCATGTTCGAACGTGGCATCGAGGCCAACCCCGAAAAATCATAGTCATCTCCAACATGGGCCCTATACGCAACATCAAGGGCATATAGAGGCTCACCGGCTATTTGGCCTCCCTGAGCCAATTCATCTCCTAGGTCGGCAAGCGGGGGATGCCTCTCTACAAACTCCTCATCAAGGACGCTTTCATCTAGACTGAGGAAGCACAATAGGCTTTGGAGAGCCTCAAAGCATCATTAATGTTGGCCCCAATCCTTGTCGCTCCCAAACTGGGAGAACCCCTCCTCCTCTACATCACGGCAAGCAACCATGTGGTGACCGCCGCAATAGTCATCGAAAGGGAGGAGTCGGAACACCACCTTAAGGTCCAATGACCTGTATACTTCATCGGGGAGGTACTCACCGACCCCAAGGTCTGGTACCCCCAGGTGCAAAAACTCCTGTATGCCATGCTGATGGCAACCCGGAAGCTCCTGCACTACTTCACCAACCATGAAGTCTTGGTCATCACTTCATATCTGCTCGGAGACATCATCCGCAACCGCGACGCCACGAGATGAATCTCCAAATGGGCACTCAAACAAATGCGCCATGACATCAGGTACATTCCCCATACCGCTATTAAATCTTAGGCTCTCACGGACTTTGTCACCGAATGGACGGAGGTCTAGCTTTTGACCCCGGACGTCACCCATGAGTACTGGACTATGTACTTCGACGGGTCCGTAATGGCGCCGGCTCGGGGGCTAGAGTGGTTCTAATCTCCCTAGATAGGAGTAGGCTCTGCTATGCAATCCGCCTCCACATTTCAGCCTCAAACAATGCCGCGGAATACGAGGCCCTCATCAATGAACTACGCATCGCCATCGAGCTCAGCGCTACACAACTCTACGTTCGCGGTGACTCGGAGTTGGTCGTCGACCAGGTCATGAAGGAGACCTCTTGCAAAAACCCCCTCATGATAGCATACTACTAGGAGGTGCGCAAGATCGAGGACAAATTCTAGGGGATCAAGCTACACCATGTCCCCCGAAAGGACAACAATGCCGCCGATTTTCTCACAAAATTGGCTGTCAGGTGGGTTCTGTTTCTAGACGGGGTCTTTATCAACGACCTTCACAAACTATCTGCCCACGTCCTAGAAGGTCCAATCTAGACACACCTCGATGCCAACCCAGCTCTCGGGGGCTCCGGCCCTAGTACCTCCATGATGACGTCGCCCATCGATGTCATCGTGGTGGCACTCGACCAAGCCGACTGGCAAGCGTCGCTACTCGCCTACCTACTCAAGGAGGTTCTTCCACCCAAAAGGACTGAAGCATGACGGATCTCTCAATGTGCCAAGACATTCGTCGTGATTGGTAATGAACTCTACAAATGAAGTCCATCGGGAGTACTCATGAAGTGCGTCCCCACCAACCAAGGCAAGCACTCCTCCTCGAGGTCCATGCCAGAATCTATGAACATCACGTGGCCCCAAGATCGCTGGTCAGAAAAGCCTTTTGCCAAGGTTTTTACTAGCCCACCGCACTACGAGATGTAGAGGAGGTCATCCATAGGTGTGAAGGATGCCAGTTCTATGCTCGGCAAACTCATTTGCCAGCATAGGAGCTCCAAACCATCCCTATCACCTGGCCGTTCGTGGTCTGGGGCCTCAACATGGTAGGACCCCTCAAAAAGGGCCCAGACAGCTTCACTCACCTACTCATAGCGGTCGACAAATTCACCAAGTGGATAGAGGCAAAGCCCATCACCAACATCCACTTGAAAGAGGCAGTCAAGTTCTTCCTCGACATCATCTACCGGTTCGGCGTTCCTACCTGTATCATCATTGACCATGGAACTAACTTCACCGGGAAGAAGTTCCTGGACTTTAGTGATATATACGGCATCAGGATCAACTGGGCCTCGGTCGGACATCCACATACTAATGGTCAGGTCGAGCGAGCCAATGGCATGGTCCTCCAAAGACTCAAGCCACGAATCTTTGACCGACTCAATAAGTACACCGGGTGATGGGTTGCAGAGGTCCTAGTGATCCTCTGGAGCCTGAGAACGATCCCAAACTGATCCATAGGGTTCACACCCTTCTTCTTGGCCTACGGAGCTGAAGCAGTGCTGCCCTTCGACCTCGACCACGGCGCCCCAAGAGTGAAGGCCTTCGACCATGACCGAGCCATGGAGGCTCAACAAGACATGGTCGACCTGCTCGAGGAGGCCTATGAGACGACCGTCATCTGCTCCGCTCGCTACCAGCAGACTCTCTGTAGGTACCATGAGAGGAAAATAAGAGGAAGGATCCTTGAGGTTGGAGACCTCGTGCTTCGAAGGACTCAATCAACCAAAGAGAAACACAAACTCTCTCCGCCATGGGAAGGACCCTGTACGGTGATCGAAGTGATCTGACTGGGCGCCTACTGACTAAAGGACGACAATGGTGACGTTCTCACCAACACTTAGAACATCAAACAATTACGTCATTTCTTCCCTTAAAAATTCGGTCTTACCGTTTTTTCTTTCATTCAATGTTTGCTCCTACAAAGCACTTTGGCCCAAACAATTTCAGCCCAGGTCGCTCGAGGGCTCCACGGGGGTGCGATACCACCTCTCTTTTTTACTATCATATGGTAAATGCTTTTCTTCCCGAACGAAAGGGTAGTCCGTTCCTTTAATTACCTTACGTGACTTTGCTTTAAGTTTTCTGACCGATTGCACTCCGCCACTACCTATGGTTACGAGCAACTGAGCCTCACAGGCCATGCCCAGGCTCTTAAGGTTGCAGCCTATGGGATGAACAGGTAGGTGCAAAAAACAAAGAATAAAAACAGAGCTATGCTACGGAATAACAAGGAACGGATGGGACAAGCTTCACCGAACGAAGTGATTCACCACAAAAACAAAGTTGTTGTATTCATGGATACACAAAAATGTTTACACAGGGGGCTCCCCCATGAACTTATCCATTACAAATGCTAAGTACTTCTACTCTAAATTTCTACTGTGGCTGCCCGGTGGTATCGGCTACCAGCTCGACCGGCGAAGATAGGGGTTGCTCGGTCTCTGGCGGGACGATGTTTGGATCGGTCAGAGGCAAGGTGACATTCACTTCTGACCCGGGCTCCACTCCATCCGTAGGCTGGGCGATGTCCTCCTGGCCTGCTCCTTCAGCTGTGTTCGCACGGCAAGCCTCCACCACCCATTGCGCAGAGACTTGCTCTGCCACCAGCTATGCGCATGGCAGCAAGCTCTCCCTGAGCGCATGGATGGTATCTGGGCTCTAGCCATCGGCGTACCCGCTACAGATGGCAGTGAAGTCCAGGTCTAGGTGGTGTGTCGCCACCGAAGTCAGCACTCCCGATGTTCCATAGAACATCCCATCGGAGATGAGGGCCCGAACCTCATCCGGGACCTCCGCTAGTCGGATGGAGGGCGTGCTAGTGCTTGGCGCTGACCTGAACACCTCAGAGACAATGACCTAGGCAACATTGCAAAGCTGGTCGAGCTCCCCCTTGAGAGCACGTCACTCCTCAAGGGACTTGACCAGTGCCTCTACGCTCTAGCTGATCATCGCCTTGGCCGTCTCCAGGTCCCGCTCCAGCGAGTCAACCTTTCTGTCCAGTTCTAGAAGAAGGACGACAAGCTTAGAAGCAAGCTAAAGGAAAAAACCAAGACATCAAAGATGGAACAAATACATACTGAGGTGGGTGTTCTCGAGGATGGAGAGTCCCTCCTCCTACCGAGTCACCTACTCGCGCAACGGGGCGTTTAACTCCTCTATCCCAACCACCCAGCCCCGGAGCATGAGCACTTCTTGGTCGACCTTCGACCGGGCCTTCCGCTCTGACTCTAGGGCCTCCAAGGAACTCTAGAGCGTCGCCTTAGTCTTTGCTAGGGACTTCTGGAGCACTGCCTCGGTCTCCACCTGGCGGACCTTCGCCGCATCAAGTCCCCGCTCCACCGCGAGCAATTCTACCGCCTGGGTGGAGTCTAGCTGGTGCTCAAGCTCAGTGACCCACCACGATGCTGTGGCCTCCCACTCCATCTGAGTGTGCTCCTCTTGAAGAAAATAGAACTTGTGGCTCGACATCTCCTCCAAGCCCTGCAAAGCAAGAAGCAGGCGTGCTGAGACAACCGGTGAAAGACCAAGGAGTCAAGGATGAACATAGAAGATTTACCTCCGCCAGCTCCTCAAGCTCCAAGGCCTCCTCAAGCTTCACCCTGGTTTGGACAGACTTGACCCGCTCCAAGGCCTCCTCAAGCTTGAGGAGCCGGTGGATGTAAGTCTTGAGGAGCCGGTGGAGGGATGAGCAGGTCAACCGTAACCGCCTATTGGATGGACTTGACCCGCTCCAAGGCCTCCTCAAGCTTCACCCTATTTTGGGCAAGATCAAACTCAATGGCGAGTCCTCTCCCCCCAAGAACATCTCAGAGCTACACCTCCTGCTCATCCCAAAGGATTAACCGAACCTTCCGTGGGTCACGGGGGTAGGGCCACACTAGGACAGTGGTCACCCCCGACCCGCTGGAAGGCCTGGCCGACGACTGAACCACCTCCAGCTCCTGCGATGGTAGGATGGTCGGTGGCTCCACCTTGGTGCCCACCTCACCAGGGTAGGGATCTCAACCTCCTTGACCTCACGACCCACCGGCGGTTGTTCCGCCTCTAGCCTGGCCGCATCGCCTCTTAACGCCAATAGCTCTGACCAGGAGGGTGAGCCGCGCGTCCCTCCACCAAGCAAGGCAAGGAGCCCCGTCTCCCGCCTCTCTTCTGCTGCTGCCGCTGCAGGAGGGATCATGAGGGTCACCTCTGACCCAACCTCCATCATCGGCACCGGGATCACCGCCATCACCTCTGCTGCCGCTGCCGCCATACTTGCGACTGATCGGAAAGGCACCACCCTCAGAGGGGAAGGACGCACCGCCGCCACCGTGCTCTCACCGCCGCTCATCGTGATGTGCTACAAAGTGGGCCTCCACTCCTCCCGCATGGGAGGTGGGGCAATGCTCAACCCCAGTAGTATCTGGCCACTGTCGAAAAAATACAGGTCAGTCGCACTCCCAAAACTCAAACTATGAGATCACAAAAGAAATAGAGAAAAGCGTACCAGGACGCAAGCAATAGGGCTCTGAAGGCCCAACCCACTGGCAATGGGACCACTGGACGAGGGCCACTCATAGGTCATGAGCCACACCCCCTCACCTCGACTGAGAGGGAGTCATCTCGGCCAGCTCCCAATCGGCCCACGAGTCATCACGACCGCCAGCTTGAGGCACGCCGACTGAAGCAGCTGGTGGGGCATCCCCCCACTACGGGTCATGCACTAGCGCTAGCCCCAAAGATGCACGAGTGCGAGTATGCTCCTCCAACCGCTTGGCCTACCCCACCGCGCCCGAAGCAGGCGGGGACAAGGCTGGCGACGCCTCCGAAGGGCGCGGCGATCGCATCCGCTTTACCTCCCGCTCACCGACGGCGTCCGAGCTCACGGTGCACTTCCTTAGCGTGGGAACATTGCCACGCCTCTCCATCTCATGCCCACTACCGGCAGACGCGGCCATAGGCTCGCGAGGCTCCACCAAAGTCACGACCTCCTAGCCTCCCTCCTTCTCGGAGGAGATCATGTCGTCACCCATCTCCATGGGGTCCTCTGACTTGAGCTTCGCCACGACGTCGCTCCTATTCTCCCTGGCCCACATGCGTTGGGCGATATCCTGCTCCTTCTGGTGCCTCCTCTGAGCCTTCTCAGCTCTCTTCTTCTTTTGGCCATCCACCGCCTCCTTCAGGGCCACCTGCCGTGCCACGCCCTCTGGTCCCTTCAGGAGGTGTGGCCGGGATTTATAACCGGTAAGTCCCTGCAAAGCAGATGACTTGAAGTCAAACTACAGGAAAGCGTGATCGAAAGGAACACGGAATAAGGAGAGGAGGACGTACCAGATTGGGCAGCTTCCTAGCATGGAGAGGTCTGGGCTTTCCTTCGACGGTCTCCTAGGACTTCAGTTGTAGCACCCGATCGAGTCAGCTCTAGACTTTGTCCTTTGCCAGCTACACCGGCGATGCGCGGTCAGGGTTCATCGGGCCAGAGTATAGACACATCGGCCATGTCCTTTCCGCCAGCGAGGTGACCCAACAGTAGAAGAAGGTGTGGAACACCCACACCCCATTAAGGCCATGCTACAATAGCTTCTGGAGCTCTGCCCCGATGATCTCTAGCTTGTTCTGCCAGATAGAGCGGCCCCACGACCAGCTCTACCGCCTCTATGGTCTCCTTCCGGTGAACGACGAGAACAGCACCTCCACTAGGTTCCTAACATAGAACCATTCCCGGTGCCACCCCCAATTGGAGTCACAGGGGTATACGGGGGGTAGGAGCCCAATGCACTAGGCTTCTTCTGCAGGGCGAAGCCCCTACCAGCACGGTCCTGGCTGGCTTCCCCTCCGACAAAGCTCGCTCGGTGAAGATTCGTCAGAAGAAGTCCACGTGTGGCTCCATCATGAGGAAGGCCTCGCACACGGTGATGACCAGAAGCGTGCAGCACTCTAGTCGGATTGAGGTGTTGTAGCTCTAGACCCCACTCATTGAGGAGCATGCATAGGAACCAGTGTGTAGGGTATCCTAACCCACGCTCATGGAAGGCGAGAAGGAGACAACCTCGCTGGCCTGAGGACGTGGGAAATCCTCCCCCGCAGGAGCCCTCTAGTGCTGAAAGGATCTAACAATGCCTAGAGGGGGGGTGAATAGGCATATCTAAAAATTTACTGCAAATGCTAAGTTCAAATCTATCAGCCACTGTCGGAAGTCCCGACGTTTGGGTCAGAACTCCCGACGTTGTCAGAAGTTTCGACGCAAACGTTAGCAGTTCCGACGCCTATGTGAACTACAAAAGCAGTGCCAAATTTAACTTTGCTGATAAATAATCTTACAACCTCACTTCCTAGTGGTTTGGTGAAGATGTTGGGTCACTCCCTTGACGCCGTAATGCCTCCAAACCATAGATCGAGTCCAAACCCTAAAATGGAGATTTTGGAGACAAAGAGACAAACACATACAAGTAATCTCAAGCAATCACAACAACAACAAGCACATGGGACACAAGGATTTATCCCGAGGTTTGGCAACCCCACAAAGGAGCTCCTACATCCTCGTTGTTGAGGTGACCACCAAGGTCAAAGTCTTTTCCACCTCCTTGCCTCTCTCAAAGCGACCACAAAGGTCACTTGAGCTTTCCACTAAGAAATCGAAGGGTGATACAAACTTCCCAAGGCTCTTCCACAAGATGGAAGCTCTTGGGCAACGCCTAGCTGGCTAGGGGCAAAGCCCCAAGAGTAATAGATGCAAAATCAATCGGCTTGACGAAGAAATCAAGTGCTCAAGCTTTCCAAAGTGATGCTCTCACTTAATCCACTCTCCTTTCACTCAAACCCTAAGGGAATCAAAGATTAGAGCAAAGGAGGAAGGAGAGGGGTGCTTTAGTTGCTTGGGAGCTGTTCAGCACAAAGTGAGTCAACTGTGAAATGAGTCAGTAACGGTTAGAAGTAAAGAGAGGAGTATTTATACTCCAAGTGAAAATCCAACCGTTCAGATCTACGTCGGAAGTCCCGACGCAGATCTTGGGACTTTCGACGTTAATAGAAAATACTGTACACAATGAGTCGGAAGTCAGCGCGTGCAAGTCAGTGTCGGAACTCCAGGCAAACATCGAGACTTCCAACGGTTGGAAGTTCCGATGAACATCGGGACTTCTGACATGCGCAGTAAACCAAACAGCCAGCACTGCAGATGCCGAGACTCCTGGCTTGGGTCAGGTCAGTGTCAGAACTCCTGGCAAACGTCGGGACTTCTGACGTGCACAGACAGTGAGCAGTCAGAAGCACAGGTGCTAGGACTCCTGGCTTAGGTCGGGACTTCTGACTGTCGAGAGTTCCGACTTACGTCGGGACTTCCGACACCGAAAGTCATAGAAAATTATTCTATGTGCTCGTGAAGTGCTAGAGTGACTCTCTTTTGATTTTATTTAAATGCTTGAGCACTCTATCTTCCTCAGACCAACTAAACTTGCATCCCTCTTTATAGTGCGGTGGATCCTAAACTCAAAAATAAAATTAAAACCTTTGGAGATCGTTTTGAGTTCGTCCGCCTTTACAACTTCAAGAATTGAGGGATACCATTTCATCTTTATCAACTCTTTGAATCTTTCATGGGACTAATAGCTGCAACATATCTCATTAAGATCACATTAGTCCCTAATTTGGATGTCATCAATACACCCAAAACCCACATAGGGGGCAAATGCACTTTCAATCTCCCCCTTTTTGGTAATTGATGACAACCAACTTAGGCTTTTATAGGAATGAAAGAATCTAAAGCTTTTTGAACCCCAAAATTTATTAAGAGCTCCCCCTTGATGTATGCATGAATTTCAATTTCAATTTTAGCCATCTATACATGATTTGCATACATCCAGACAAAGGCTCCCCCTAAATTTTGCAATCCGTGGGGTGCAACAAGTGTGTGTAAACAGATAGATATGTGTGAAAAAGGAATGCAATATGACATGTTATTTCACACAACAAGTAAAAGAGAATATGATGGCCAAGATTTCAAAATAGAATTGAAAGCAACACATGGCCATCCAAAATGCATTCACCATCATAAGTAGAGACAAGTAGAAGCTAATAAGATAAATAGCTGACCATAACTTTGTCCTACAAACATCCATCAAACACATATAGATAATTGTCCATCACAAGGTTGCCACCACACGACATAGTTCATACACGCTAAAGGTTTTAAAGTTCCAAAACATAAAGACCAACTAACTTATTACAATAAATCAAAGCCTAACACTCCCCCTTTGTCAACAAGTGCAAAAAGGGGTAGGCCGCATGAGAAACCAACTACTCATCGTCGTAGTCATCATCTTCGCCTTGGTCACCTTCCTCACCATCGTCGTCGTCTTCATCATCTTCTTCCTCTTGTACTCCTCATCCTCTTCAGTTGCTTTCCCCTTCCCATGAGGGCGAGAAGAAGCATCATCTTCGTACACCGCACAAGCCTCATCATATAAAGCCAATGGATCACGAGGAGGCATAAATGGCGGTGGAGGAGAAGATACAATGCTTGCTTGCTGTTCCAATCGATATAGCCTCTCTTGCATGTCGTGCTCACGCTGAGCACTAGCACAACACTGTCCAAACATGTAAGTCATTAGAAACTTGAACTTGTTGGCCTTCTTTCCGGAGGAGGACGAAGAAAGGGGCTCGTCACTAGATGAGCGAGCAGCAGCAGCAGTGGTGGCAGCACCATGGCGAGAGCGAGAACCCGAAGGACCTTTCCCTCTAGCTTGGGCTGCCTCAGCTTGTTCTTTTAGTTCTCTGGCAGCAATGATAGAGGTCTTGTTGGATATCTTGAGGAGCTTATGCTCAGAGTCATAGGGAAAACGGATGCCGGATACATGCTCTATGATATGCATGATGTACGGTGCATAGGGAAGATGCTTTACTGGATCCTCAGTAGCATCATGGATCTTGTTCCAAATGTATCTGCTGATGGAAAATTTCTGGAACTCATCTCCAAATCACTGAAGCACCTTCTGTGAATCATCTCGAAGGAAGGTGGAGTCACCGACCTTGGGATACAAGATCTATCTCAAGATGTTGTTCAGAACATAATAGTATGGCTTCAGAAATGCGGTCTGTCCATCAGCTCTGTGGCCCTCAAGATACATGTGTTGATATTCCTCCAAAGCAAGATCCTCATACTCAGTCAACTCATTGGCATTCCGGTCGCTATGACCCAAACCTAGAAGGGGAGAGAAATTGATGAAGTCCACCTTATAGTGCTTGCCTTCAGTGGTCCAGTGAATAATGTCCACAGCACTGGTCTGGTCTCTCTCATGATGATAAGAAGCATAAAACTGACAAATCAGCTCGTTGTTCCAATTCTTTCGAAACTCTAGCAGGTGGGACAGCCCCATTGATTGTATATCCCAAACCATCTGCTCCAGCTCGGGTTCCTTGTACTTGCGAAGAGAATATGCATCAATGCACTTCATCTGAAGGACCGGTGGCTCCTTCTTCTTCAAAAACTTCCGATAAAGAATGGAATCATAGAAATCATAATAGAAGGGGTGCCAGAAATGATACTCAAGGCGGAGATCTTTCTCATCCTCTGCATATAGGTTCCTTCCTCTGTTGTATCGGATGTCCTTGACTCGGTGACGATAATCCACTGGAAGGGGAGGAGTCCATCCACCAGCCAGATTCGGAGCCATGGAGGGCTCCCTCATGATCGGCGACACACCGGTGAATGGAACAAGCTGAAATGTCCCCGGCGGACCTCGAGGCGGGGTGCGAAGTGGTGGAACATCAAGGGTGCGTCCGCCATGGTCCAGCGCTTCCTCTTCTTCATCAACCATCGGCTCAGCCCCAATAGGGGTAGGAGCAGGAGGAGGGGCAGGAGCAGGAGGAGGAGCGGCAGCCGATGACCCCTAGTCGCCACGGCCACGGCCACAGGAACCACCAGCACCACCACGCGAGTAAGACACCTTGGTGTGGCCAGGCGGCTTGGGAACAGCGGCACGATCTTGAGTCTTCTTAGAACGCTTTTCCCGATGGCGCGAGGGACTGCTACCACCTTCCATGACTGCGAGGAACACAAAGTGGAACTAAGAAACAATACAAGGAGAGGTGAACAAACATCAGGAAGTGAAGAAACAAGAATGGAGTGGGCACCATAGGGTTGGTAGTCCCGGCCAAAGTCGGGACTTCCGATAGCCGGGAGTTTCGGCTTACGTCGGGACTTCCGACGGTCGGAACTCCCGACGGTCACTGGGACTTCCGGCACACACGGTGACCATCCCAATCATGGGGCTTCAAATCCCAACACTCATTTAAGCAAGGAAGATAGAGGAGTAGAGAGAGAAGAAGAAATAGAGGCAAAACACAAGGTACATTGGAGTTAGGGTTCGACGCCACGGTAGTACCTTGAAACAAGAACGGGGAAGACAACGAAGAACGAAAACGTAGTCGATGAACCAATCCACGAACGCAATCTCCACCACCAATGTAATCTCCTCCACACCAACGACAAGGCCACCACGATCCGAAGAAAACGAGGGCACGGGCGGTGGAGGGGGGGCGGTCGGCACTACCGGCAAGGCCTCCAGCGACGCAAGAAAGGGAATGGAGGCCAGAGCATGAGGTAGGGCGGTGGTGGGGGAAGAGGGTGCGAAGGGGCGGCGCGAGGAGGAGCCAAGGCGGCACGAGGAAGAGCAGGGGCGGCGCTGGGAGACGGGAGGAAAAGAACTGCAGTAAAAAAATATGACTGGGCCGGTTATAAAGGAGTCGGGTAACGGATGCGGCGCAGTCAGATCTGCGTCGGAACTCCCGGCGTACGTTGGGACTTCCGGTGGTCGGGAGTTCCGACAGGAGCCGGGACTTCCGGCCGTCGGGACTTCCGACGCAAGGAAACAGAAAAACATCTTAACCTGCACTCGCTCTACCATGTGGGGCAAAAATATGATGGACACTAACGTTTTCATAGGTGACTAGATTCCATTCAACCAACACAAAACAATAGTCACTTATGAAAATTACAAAATAGATTTTGAAAGTGGCACACAATGTTTTCTCAATTCTTTGCTCCTAACTAAATCAAACAAAATGTGTGTGCAAGGGATCAAGCCACGTTACGAGAATCAACGATATTTAGTTCACTTCTCAAAGCACAAAATCTTGACTCATCTAGGGGCTTTGTGAAGATATCGGCTAATTGTTTTTCGGTGCTCACATGATGAATGGCGATATCTCCTTTGGCTTCATGGTCTCTCAAGAAATGATGCCGGATGTCTATGTGCTTTGTTTGAGAGTGGTTTACGGGGTTGTTTGCCAACTTAATGGCACTCTTGTTGTCACACAAAAGTGGAATCTTGGTTAACTCACATCCAAAATCCTTTAGTGTTTGCTTCATCCAAAGTAGTTGGGCACAACAAGCGTCGGCCGCCACATACTCGGCTTCGGCGGTGGACAAAGCAACGGAATTTTGCTTCTTAGAGCTCCAAGACACCAAGGACCGACCAATAAATTGGCAAGTCCCGGTAGTACTCTTTCGGGTTACTTTGCAACCGGCGTAATCTGAATCGGAATAGCCAAGTAACTCAAAAGTGGAGCCCTTAGGATACCACAAGCCAAGATTAGGAGTGTGCACTAAATACCAAAAAATTCTCTTAACGGCCATCAAATGACATTCTTTTGGATTAGCTTGAAATCTTGCACACATGCACACACTAAGCATAATATCAGGCCTAGATGCACAAAGGTAAAGGAGTGATCCAATCATGGAGCGATATACCTTTTGATCGACTGTCCTTTCCTCCTTGATCAAGATCAAGATGTCTATTGGTTGGCTATGGGTGTCTTGATGGGCTTGGCCTTGTCCAAGTTAAACTTGTTCAACATGTCATTGGTGTACTTGGTTTGACTTATGAACTGTGCCATCCTTGAGTTGCTTGATTTGAAATCCAAGAAAGAACTTCAACTCTCCCATCATGGACATCTCGAACCTATTTGTCATAATCCTACTAAATTCCTCACAAAAAGCCACATTAGTACTACCAAATATTATGTCATCGACATATATTTGGCAAACAAAGATATCATTATTGACTTTGCGAGTAAACAAAGTAGCATCGGCCTTTCCTATCTCAAAACCCTTGTTTGAGTAGGAAATCCTTTAAACAATCATACCAAGCTCTAGGGGCTTGTTTGAGCCCATAGAGCGCCTTGTCGAGCTTGTAGACGTGGTTTGGATACTTGGGGTCTTCAAAGCCCAGTGGTTGCTCTACATACACCAACTCGGATAGGGGGCCATTGAGAAATGCACTCTTCACATCCATTTGATATAACTTGAAATCATGATGGGCGGCATAGGCAAGTAGAATGTGAATTGATTCTAGCCTAGCCACCTGGTGCATAGGTCCTCCCCAAAATCCAAGCCTTCAATTTGAGTGAATCCTTGAGCCACCAACCTTGCTTTGTTCCTTGTTACCACGCCATGCTCATCTTGCTTGTTGCGAAAACCCACTTGGTTCCAATCACATTTTGCTTGGGTCTTTCCACCAAGGACCAGACTTCATTCCGAGTGAAGTTATTCAACTCCTCTTTCATGGCTATCATCCAATCCGGATCATCAAGTGCCTCTTCCACCCTATGAGGTTCCAAAGGAGAAACAAACGAGTAATATTCACTAAAAACTTGCTAAACGGGAACGTGTAGTTACCCCTCGTCGAATGCTCCCCAATATGTTATCAACTGGGATGATCCCATTGAATGGATTGATGCACTCTAGGATGCGGCACTCGATTTGATCTTTGGATAGGGCCATCATCATCATCATCATCATGGTCATGATCGATTGGAAGATCACAATCATGAGCTTATGGAGGGTTGACCTCACTACTTTCTTCATTGTTGAGTTGTGGTTGAGCTCGCTCATTGTTGACACCATCTTCATGAGAATGACCTTGTGCTTCTTTTGATCTCCCATCTTGACTATCTCTTGTTGCGGAAGCTTCACCATGTTCATTTGATGAAACATGATGAATGGTTGGATCAAGATCATCATGCACAACATGGTCTTCATCTTCGTCTTCAACGGGCTTTACTTCACCAATAGCAAGCTTCTTGATTGCTTCATGTGGGGCTTCCTCATTACCTACATTCTCAACATTGACTTGCTCCTTTTGAGAGCCGTCGGTTTCATCAAAAGTCACGTCTACCGCGATTTCAATCAAACCGGTGGTCTTATTGAAAACACGATATCCATGTTCGTTAGTACCATAACCAAGCATGAAACCTTCATCAACCTTTGGTGCAAACTTAGAGCTTTTGGATTTCTTGTTAAGTATAAAACACTTGGATCCAAAAACTCTAAAGTAATGCACCTTAGGCTTTTTACCAGTTAGAAGTTCGTAGGCGGTCTTTTCTCTTTTCTTGTGAAGATATAAGCGGTTGATGGCATGACATGCCGTGTTGACCGCTTCCGCCCAATAGTTGGTTGGAGTCTTGTACTCATCCAACATTGCTCTTGCGGCTTCTATGAGCATTCGGTTCTTCCTCTCCACAACACCATTTTGTTGTGGAGTGTATGGAACCGAAAACTCATGCTTGATTCCTTCTTCATCAAGAAACTCTTCAATGTTGGTGTTCTTGAACTCCGTCCCATTGTCACTTCTAACTCTCTTGATTTTGACATCAAACTCATTTTGGGCTCTTCTTGCAAACTTCTTGAAGATACCTTGGACTTCACTCTTTTCACGCAAAAAGAATACCCAAGTGAAACGAGAATAATCATCAACAATTACAAAACCATATTTGTTACCACCAATGCTTATATAAGCGACGGGTCCAAATATGTCCATGTGAAGCAACTCCAATGGCCTTTCGGTTGTCACAACATTCTTGACGGGATGTTTAGCTCCAACTTGTTTTCTCGCTTGGCATGCGCTACAAATCCTATCTTTCTCAAAAGAAACATTTGTTAGTCCAAGGATGTGTTCGCCTTTTTGAAGTTTGGCCAAGTTCCTCATCCCAACATGGGCAAGTCGGCGATGCCATAACCAACCCATGCTAGATTTTGCCATTAAACAAGTCTCGGGATTTACTCTATTTGATGTGAAATCAACTAGATAGAGTTTCCCCTTTAAATGACCCATAAATGCAATAGAGGAATCCTCCCTTCTATAGACTTCCACACCCTTATCCATAAAGAGACAATTGTAACCCATCTCACAAAGTTGTGAAACTGGACAACAAATTGTATCTCAACGAATTCACAAGTAAGACATTGGAAATGGAATTATCATTTGATATTGCAATTTTACCCAAACCGAGTACTTCACCTTTTCCATTGTCACCAAACACAATATTTCCACTTTGATCATGACTTGGTTGGAATGATGTGAACATGTCCTTCTCTCCGGTCATATGATTGGTGCATCCACTATCCAACACCCAACTTGTTCCACCGGAGGAATATTCCTACAAAAACAAATTAAGCTTTTGTTTTAGGTACCCAAAAAGATTTGAGTCCTAGGGGGTTAGTCACATAAAACTTGGGCACCCTAAACACTCCTCATAATTTCCCTTCTCTTTTGGGCACCAACATACTTAACCACAATCTTGCCATCCTTGCCCCAACAACACATATAGTCACTAGCATAGCACCGTGGAAGTGGTGCTTGTGGCTTGAGGACATCGGATTGCTTTGTCTTGATTGTCTTGGTATTTGTAGGTTGGATCTTTGGAATGTAGACCTTGTTGTTGGCCTTGCATATTAGCTCATCAAGAGCAACGCCCTTGTTGAACTTCACACAAGGCACACCATTTATCATGTTCCTTCCATTTGCTTTTCCATCATACCTATTGTAGCCAATGCCTTCCTTGATTGATGGGTGCCTTGATGACTTGTATATAGTCTTGTTGGATTGCTCTTGACACTTGCACCCATTCTTCACAATCATCTCCAACCTATGAATCTCCTTGTTTTTCTTCTCTAACTCAACAAGGTTAGTTGCATATGCATTTACATCAATTTTATAGCATCTTTTACAACCATCACTAGTGGAGACATTAGAGACTTCGGTTGCCTTAGGAGAAGTTGAAGTGCTAGCCCAAAGAGTACTATAGTTTAGCTCAAGATTTTGATATTTTTCTTCCAAGCTTGTGAGGCTTTCTTGAGCTATACTCTTTTCATTCTTAAGGCTAGCTATTTGATCATTAACCGAGGAATGTTCCTTAGTCAATTTCCCAATTGAGTCATTGGCTAAAAGACAATTCAACGGTTAACTTCTCAACCTTCATCTTTTCCTCGGCGATAGATGCTTCAAGTGCAAGGTTTTTCTCTCTCTCTTGTGTAATTATATCTCCTTGCAACTCTAAGCATCTATCCCTCTTCTCTAATTTCTTCATTAGCATTTTTATTTTAGTGAATGCCTTTTTACCAAATTTCTTTATCATGGTTGCTTCAATTTCTTCTATGTTATCATCACAACTATCATACTCATCACTAGAGGAAACAGGTGTAGTATGTACCTTCTCCCCTTTTGCCATGAGACAAGTTGGGGTGTAGTAGTCGTTGTCGATGAGGTTGGAGAAGAGCCTCGGTGGTGAAGATAGGTTGGAGAAGAGTTTTGGTGGTGAAGTTGAGTCGGGGAAGATCATGGTCGGTGAAGAAGAGTGGTGGATGGCGATGTTTGCAGGCTCCCTTCTTCTTTTCTCATCATCACTTGAGTTACTATCACTTGACTCCCATTCTTCCCCAAGATGAGCTTCACCTCTCTTCTTGCCTTTGTTCTTCTTATCTTCATCCTTGTCATGCTTGTGCTTCTTTTTCTCATTAGGACAATCGGCTATGAAGTGACCTGACTTGACCACATCCATAGCAAAATCTCTTTTTGAACCTTCTCTTACCATCACCATAGGTCTTGCGGTTGCTTTTCTTCTTCATAAACTTTCTAAGATTTCTAATCACAAATGCAACCTCCGCATCGGAATCTTCTTCTCCACTTGAGGAATCATCCTTCAATTTCTTCTTCTTTTCTTGACTTGAACCTTGACCTTCATGTTGTTGAGTTGCTTTAAGGGCGGCACTCTTGTTGAATCCCATTGCATTAGGATTTTGACTGTGAGCATTGATTGCATCTTCATCTAGACACTCATGATGCTTGAGCTTTGAAAGAACTTCTTGAGGTGTCATCTCATCATAACTAGGCCTTTCCATGATCACAGATGCTAGCATGTTGTTCTTGGCTCTATAGGTTCTCAACATCTGTCTAGCAACTTTGTTGTCATCCCATTCGTTGCTACTAAGAGCTCTTATGCGGTTGACCAATGCCATGAGCCTATCAAACATGGATTGTGTTGTTTCATTTTGCAAGAATACAAATCTTTCCAATTCACCATGAAGTAACTCTATGTTGCCTTTTCTCACACTTTTATCTCCTTCAAATGATACTTTCAAAGTATCCCAAATTTGCTTTGCACTTTCCATTCCATTTACTTTTCTAAACTCATCCGGAGCTAAGCTTGACACAAGCAATGCTACGGCTTGTGCATTTTGATGGAGGTTGTGCACTTCTTTCGGAGTTATCTCTCTATCTTCATCGGTAGGAATCATCACACCAACATCCACAACTTCCCAAAGTCTTGCGGCTATTAGATGCATCTTCATCTTGTAAGACCAATCGGTGTATCTTGTTCCATCAAAGTGAGGTGGCTTGCCAATATTGACGGACGGAGTATGTAGTGTTGAACCTTTCATGATTTGTCCATAGTCAAAACTCATGTGTGAATATATTCCTTTTCCATGAGCATGCTCACCGGCTCCAATATCACTAGCGGCATCTTTGTTTGCTTCATTCTTGTCACTAATATCATTCTTGCCACTTATTGCATCATCAACCTTCTTGCTCAATTCTTCCTTCAACTTGCTCATCTCATCTTGCATCTTTTTCATTTCATCTTGAAAGAGCTTGACTTGAGCACTCATCAACTCTTCAGCTATTTTCTTGGCCATTTCAACGGCAACGGCTTGCATCTTGTCGGTCTCCGACATTGTTTCTTCTCACGTGGTGAAACGCAAAGAGAAGACCTTGCTTTGATACCAATTGAAAGGATCTAACAATGCCTAGAGAGGGGTGAATAGCCGTATCTAAAAATTTACTGCAAATGCTAAGTTCAAATCTGTCAGCCACTATCGGAAGTCCCGACGTTTGGGTCGGAACTCCCGACGTTGTCAGAAGTTCCGACGCAAACGTCAGTAGTTCCGATGCCTACGTGAACTACAAAAGCAGTGCCAAATTTAACTTTGCTGATAAATAATCTTACAACCTCACTTCCTAGTGGTTTGGTGAAGATGTTGGGTCACTCCCTTGACGCCGTAATACCTCCAAACCGTAGATCGAGTCCAAACCCTAAAATGGAGATTTTGGAAACAAAGAGACAAACACATACAAGTAATCTCAAGCAATCACAACAACAACAAGCATGTGGGACACAAGGATTTATCCCGAGGTTCAGCAACCCCACAAAGGAGCTCCTACGTCCTCGTTGTTGAGGTGACCACCAAGGTCGGAGTCTTTTCCACCTCCTTGCCTCTCTCAAAGCGACCACAAAGGTCACTTGAGCTTTCCACTAAGAAATCGAAGGGTGATACAAACTTCCCAAGGCTCTTCCACAAGATGGAAGCTCTTGGGCAACGCCAAGCCGGCTAGGGGCAAAGCCCCAAGAGTAATAGATGTAAAATCAATCGGCTTGACAAAGAAATCAAGTGCTCAAGCTTTCCAAAGTGATGCTCTCACTTAATCCACTCTCCTTTCACTCAAACCCTAAGGGAATTGAAGATTAGAGCAAAGGAGGAAGGAGAGGGGTGCTTTAGTTGCTTGGGAGCTATTCAGCACGAAGTGAGTCAACTGTGAAATGAGTCCGTAATGGTTAGAAGTGAAGAGAGGAGTATTTATACTCCAAGTGAAAATCCAACCGTTCAGATCTACGTCGGAAGTCCCGACGCAGATCTCAGGACTTCCGACGTTAACAGAAAACACTGTACACAATGAGTCAGAAGTCAGCGCATGCAAGTCAGTGTCGGAACTCCCGGCAAACATCGGGACTTCCGACGGTCAGAAGTTCCGACGAATGTTGGGACTTCTGACGTGCGCAGTAAACCAAACAGCCAGCAGTGCAGATGCTGGGACTCCCGGCTTGGGTCAGGTCAGTGTCAGAACTCTCGGCGAACGTCGGGACTTCCGACATGCACAGACAGTGAGCAGTCAGAAGCACAGGTGCCGGGACTCCTGGCTTAGGTCGGGACTTCCGACACCGAAAGTCACAGAAAATTATTCTATGTGCTTGTGAAGTGCTAGAGTGACTCTCTTTTGATTTTATTTAAATGCTTGAGCACTCTATCTTCCTTAGACCAACTAAACTTGCATCCCTCTTTATAGTGCGGCGGATCCTAAACTCGACAACAAAATTAAAACCTTTGGAGATCGTTTTGAGTTCGTCCGCCTTTACAACTTCAAGAATTGAGGGATACCATTTCATCTTTATCAACTCTTTGAATCTTTCATGGGACTAATAGCTGCAACATATCTCATTAAGATCACATTAGTCCCTAATTTAGATGTCATCAATACACCAAAACCCACATAGGGGGCAAATGCACTTTCAAGTGCGCCACCTCCTTTGGTGGAAGCAGCCCCTTCCCAACGAAGGTGGCCAGCACTGACTCGTCCATAGTGGATGGCCTCCAGCTCAACATTGTGCTTCAGATTCATAGAACAGATCTCCCTCGTCCTACCCTCTCTCACTTAGGAACTGTCGTGGCACGAACGCTCTTGGCAAGAAGGAAGAAGGAGGAGAGGCGGTAGTTGGGGAATAGGTGAAGGAACGGGACAAAAGCCCTCTCCCTTCCCCTATTTAAGGAGGAGGCGCAGCAGTTGGGAAAGGCAAAGGATTGGGGCAAAAAAGCCTCTCCCTTCCCCCATTCAATGCGGATGGGATGCGATGGGATGCGGCCTAACCGATGGGATGCGCCCTGCCCGATGAGACGGCGCCTGGTTAGACGGGACGTGGCCTCGGCATGACCCACCACTACCGCACGTCGGGCGTAGGAAATAAGGCGCAACCGCGCGTAGGCGGCCCTCCGCCTTCCTAGGCAAGACTTGGAAGGGCCCAACAACAGGATCTCCACAAAGGAGAGACCAACGGGCTTCTTGAGTCGATCGGATGGTTCAGGCGAATACCAAGGGATAGGTAAGGAGCAGAGGGATGCCCCATGTGGGCCACGACCGACTCCATCATGAACGATGAGCATGGATCCCATTCGGACATCTCCGATAAAAACTCCTCAAGACTGTCACTCGGGTCGACAAGGTAACTCTACCGATCCCTCTTATTTTATTTTTCCTGATGCATGATCATTCATTCATCCATTTGCATATATTCATTCACAGATTCATTCATTCATCCCACACATCTGAAGCATCGCATATGTAGTTAAAATGCATCACAACGCTCTGTGTTGCGTCACGAAGCGGAAGTTGCCTCATTCAACATGAGTAGCAACCGACTGGGGTTCGAAGGCTAGCCCACGAAGGGCTTAAGGCCGCCCCGTGTCAAATAGAGCTAGGGGAGAAAACGCAGATGAGCCCTAGTGGCCCTCGCCCAATCTATCTCGGAGCAGACAGGGTCATCTCAACCTTCTTGTTCGATCCTAACCTCGAGCCATGCCCACAGAATCTCCATCAAAGGGAGGCCAGTGGGCCACCTGGGTCGGTCTTCAAAATGACCCGGGCATCTACCGAGACGCGGGTTGAGGAGCAGTGGAATGCCACATGAGGGCTATGTCGACCCTATCATGAACGACAGACCCGGATTCCACTCGAACATGCCCGTTAGCGAGCTCACTGAGCTCGTCACTCGAGCCATAGAGGCAAGCAACGTTAGCTCAGTCCCTCTGGTTGCGGAAACTACGGATGGGGTACTGCACGGAACTAGACCAATGCCTGCCAAACCCAACGGGGCTCAGGGGCTCAGGTCGCCTGACACCGACTCTGGAAATCAACCGACCGCGTAGGTTGTAGGCGGGACAAACACGAACGAACACCCCAAACGATAGTCTATGGCCCTAGGGAAGAGTACCAAGATGCTTAGCCTCCAATCGACTCATCAGTTAGACGTAGGCTCGGGGGCTACACCTGCGGGTGCGCTTGCGCGCACCCGCTGTTGAAACAAAAATTCTCCCGCTGACAAAACGAAAAACCCCCCAGATGATTCTACCCAAATCACCCGGTGGCTCGAGGGCTACACCCGCAGGTGCGCTCGCGCGCACCCGCCGTCAAAACAAAAATTCCTCTGCTGGCAAAATGAAAAACCCCCTAGATGATTCTACCTGAATCACCCGGAGGCTCGGGGGCTACACCCGCGGGTGCGCTCGCGCGCACCCTCCATCAAGATGAAAAAAACATAGGCGATTCTACCCAAATCGCCCAAGGGCTCGGGGGCTCCTGTCGGGTTCATAAATCTAGGGTCTCTCATGGACCTGCTTCCTAGCAAAAGCTTGGCCTAGTAGACAATGTTGTGAATGACGCGCAACTCCTGGGCCAGCCTAAAAACATAACGACGGGCCAGAATGGCGATCCAGTCTCCGACTGGAAGGCCCGGCCAAGGAGGAACCGCGCTCGCTTCCAACTCCGGCCCACCTCTTCGACCAGAAGGCCTGGCCAAGGAGGAACCACGCTCGCTTTCAACTCTGGCCTGCCTCTCCGACTGGAAGGCCTAGCCAGCTCACCTCCGACTCTAGCCTGCCTCTATGGTAGAACCTCCTAAATTATAGGTCCCACATGCAACTGTCACTGTCCAATGACCTCTGACGACTATGCATATGTTCCCGGTAACTTAAGAAGACTATCGGGTGTCCTCGGGGAACCCCGAATCATCCATGATTTCCGAGCAGGATCCCATTACAGAGTCATTGCAGTATTACAACATTTATTCAAATATCTACATCAAAGTAAAATAGCAGAAGTCTTACAATAACTTAGTTTACAAACCAGTTGTTTCAAACCTTACAAACTAAGTTCGAGAATTATTACAAACCATAGTAGTGGAGTGGCATTAGTAACATAATACAAACACACAATATAAGTACCCTGCCCAAGGGTCACACATTCACTTATCATCATCAATCGGAACAACAGTCATGCAGCACGGTCCAAAGCAGACCTGCTCATGAGGCTCACCTACAACAAGGGTTAACGAACCCTGAGTACAAAAGTACTCAACAAGACTTAACCAAAATAAAACTGAGAAGACTCAGGAATGCAGGCTCAGGGATTCAAGGTATGGCTTTAGCAATAATCAAAGTTCTTTTGCGTAAAAGCTCTCTAACAAGATTCTTTATATCAACATTTTTATCTTCAAAAAGATCATATACAAAGCTGACATGATCCGTATTGAGATCATGAAACTTCGTATCTAACACTTTCTCAAACCTTACTCAAGTTTCAGTTATTAAACTACGATGATGAACGGTTAGTTGAGTCTCCATAACCGAGGAGCAACGATGATTCGAACCGATTAAAACCCAGCTAGGGATTCTAGACCACACGACATATGCAGGTCCCTGACCTACATATACCAACCTACCCTCAGGTCCTCTAAAACAAGAACGGGTCTGCGCCACTCGAGAATACAGTACTCCACCAATCCAGCCCATTGCCACGTGGGTACACGCTATTCCCGCCATCTCTCCACTCCCAGTGCGCGAGTAGCAATTCTCGTAATAGAATTGCCAAGTTAAGGCTTACCAGAGTATGTGGTTAGTACTACAAAGTCTCACCTCATGCAGTTCAACAACGGACGGGCCTCAATCGACACAGGCGGAAAGAACCCGCTCACAAGACATCCATGTCTTGTGGCTCTCATACACCGAGTCCGCCCGGTCTAGATTTATTATTCCACATGCTCATATCTCATGATAACATAAGTGACCAAACATAACCAAGGATCCATTCAAAACTCACAGGTGACAGGTAATCACCCGACTTTTATCTGTCTAAGCATGGCTAAGCATAACTAGGCAATTACGAAGTAAAACTGGTAACAAGGTAGATATGGAAAAACAAGGTTGGTAATGCACCAATTAGGTTTTCACTCACTCCTAATCACTTAATGCAGTATTAAAAAGCAAAAGCGATATAAATTTGTAAAACACAAGGTAGGTTTAAATGCATCCGGGGCTTGCCTTGATTGGCGGAAAAGTCAGGTTCCGGAGTAGTTCCACAGATATCCAATCCAACCTCAACAGACGGATTAACCTCCTCCTCAACTTGATTAACTACCACGTGACTTTCATTCACTATATGTAGTAACAATGCCATGTTTAACATGATGCGAGATACAAAACGTGATGCTTGATAATGGATGCGAAGGTTAAAAACTTGAATACAACTTTCCTTCGCGCTACAGTTACAATTCAAAACTAACTAAACCTTTTTCATAACACTTATTTCAATTGCCAAGGATCATTACCAACTAATGACCCAAGGTCATCACTCAATCCAAAAATTCAAACAAAACCTAAATCATTAAAGGTTACTATTTGCTTTTATGAATTAATTATTTAATTCAAAATTATGAAATAAATCAACTTGTTCCAATTGAGCTCAAAATTGTTGTAAAGGTTCATCACATGATAACTAAGTGGCAAAACAATTTTCATAATTTTTGGATAATTATTTAAGCCTAGAAAAATCATGGAAACTCATTTATTAATTAATTGAGCAATTTTTATCACATTCAAAAAGTACTGAAAAGCAACATTTCATATTTTTCCTAAATATTATACATCACAGAGAGGTCACACAAAATTTTCATGATTTTTGGAGCTCTAAATAATTTTACACAAAAATAACAAATCACAGTACTATTCATTCAATTCTACAAAATAGAAAATTCCATTTTCAAACACAGAGTCGCTAACAACGGGGTCCCACATGTCAGCGTCTACCTCCCGCGCTCATCAGCGACGACCGTGCTTTGATCGGTGATTTCTCGCCGCCGGTGAGGTCTCTGACCACGGCCAATGCACTACTACGTTTCCCCACATCACAGCGCGTCGATTGGTAGCACTAACGAGACTAATCACGGCGAGGTTCGAGCTTGACGCTGGCCATGGCGGCCTTGATGGCGCGGCTGCGCTACGCCGGCGAAACAAGGCCGGTAGCGGTTAATTGAAAGGTCCAGGAAGCATCAGGAGCTCACCCTGAACGCGTTGGAGTTGATGGCCGAGCCGGAGGAGCAATAGAAAGGCGGGTCGGCGAGCAGAGCAGACACGGCGGAGCAGGCTGTCGACGACGACGATGTTCTGGTGGCTGCGGTGGACGAAATGGTCAAGCAACGAGGCACAAAGCACCACGACAACATGGAGCAAATGGAACAACACTACGCAAGGACAGAGGCTCACCACGGAGCTCCGGCCACAGTGGAGCAGGATCACCAGTGACGCTGCCGGCCGCGAGGAAGAAAGGCGACGAGCGGCGTTTCCCGGTGAAGTCAAGCGACCAGGGCTGGTTGACTGGGTGCGCAAGGAACAAGCGGAGCTATGACGGCTTTGCTGCGACTGGAACGGCTCTACGGCGACGGCACAAGCTCGACGGAGCTATGGCGGCGGCGGCGGGAAAAACAGAGGAGAGGAAAAGAGAAGAACAGCGACGCACAAGCTTTGTAGAGCGGCCAGGAAGCAAGGAGATGACACGCAGCAGCTTGCTCATGCCAGCGCGAAGCCGGAGAAGACCACGGGCGCGCCTGGAACGCCGAAGAAGGTCGCCAGCGTTGACAGCTGCCCGATGGCACTGTTTCAACTAATTACCGAATTGCCACTCGTTTTAAATTCTCAAATTACTCCCAAATTTGTATGGTAACTCAAAAATCTCCAAAAATAAAAGTTGTTCCAAATTCAAAATTCTACAACTTTGCTTTAATAATACTCCAATTCGGTCTACATTTTGAAATGCAAGTTTAAAATCAAAAGGGGACACTTTAAGTACATTTCGCCTTTTCAAATTACTTCAAATTTTATATAACAACTTTGAAAACTCCAAAAACAAACTTTGTATAACTTGACAAGCTCAACACTTTTGCTTTTAGGCTCAACCCCAAAATGTGCTTAGATTTTGAAATGGGTTTTCCAGGGTAAAATTAAATGTTGAAATCAGGGTTTTCGGAAATTCAAATCAATACAAAGATTTTTAACTCAATTCAAGCCATACAAGTCAACACATATAACATAAAGGTAAACTTGTTTTAGTGTATGCATATCAAAATTTTCACTAACACATGAATGATGTGCTATGCATATGATGACATGGCATGTTTTAGTATTTAAACACCCGAGGTGTTACAGCCTCTCCGACCGGAAGGCCTGGCCAAGGAGGAACGGCGCTCACTTTTGTCTCTTCCGACTCCGACCCGCCTCTCCGACCGAAAGGCCTGGCTGAGAAGGGACAACGCTCTCCTTCGACTTCGACTCGCTTCTCCAACCGGGAGTACATCAAACCTCTGCTTACATCTCTTCTCCGACCGGAAGGCCGGAGAACGAACGACCGGGATGCCCGCTCGGTGAAGAACTAGAAAACGAACAGAGCAAGTAAGGCAGGCGCTCCAGTCAACCATAATATCAGGAACCGTACCCTACGCACCTGCAGGACAGTACTATCCGGTGAAACGGCGACAGGACTGGATGCCGCGGCCACACTGTATGCTCCCGTCTGTTGTTACTTGCTGCTACCGGTACCAGACAAAAGAGGTTTTTGGAGCATGCACGCAGTAGCCAAGCTTTTTTTTAAAGACCGACTCCGTGTACGACATCATATGCGCCTACAGTTTTGTTGTTACATAATACCAGCCCCTTGTAATATGGTATTGCCTCCATGGCCCATTGTTTTTGTTCGATTACATCACCTCTTGGCTCACTCACTGTGCACTACATATAGATATCATCACATCAAATACGTCTTCCCCTCGAAGAAGAAACGAATTAAGGCATCCCACTGTAAAATTATATGTGTTTGCAAGAATACCCAAGAATTAATCCGGAAGTTTGTGTTCACAAAAACTTCTTGACAAAAAAAAAGAATGAACTGCACGTCAAAACTATGCTAAATCGCTATTTTTGCTAAGGTGCCACCCTATTTAATATCTATATATATATTGAACTCTCATGACACTCTGGTCTTAGAAATGTAAGTTTCTGAATATATGTTTTCATTATTGGTAATAATATAATGTTTCCTGTACAAATAGCTTTTAATAAATTAGTATTTCACTAGATACTTTTTAAAATCCAATGGATAGAAATTGTTGCTATTGCTGTAATGTCGGGACCACATATGGACATTAAATCCTTCTTCTATGTGTGTATAGCTTGAGGTTGCTAAAGATATTTAATTTGTTTATTGCGTACTGAAAGAAAATAACCGGTCAATAATTTTGGTAGCTAATATATTATAAAATAGTAGAAAAATCTTTTTGAAATCAACGGGAAACATACAACGTGTCCATTAACAATGTAGGATTTAATATAGATATAATAAACAAATAGCACCCACGGGTCATGTGATCTTATATCTGTTTGGCTAGAAAACATTTGAGCGGAGGAAAGAACCGCATACATACAGCCGGCCGCGCGCCACTCCCGCTCCCTCGCTATAAATACCACTGCCATGGCTCCGCTTATCTCCATCCAGTTCTAGTTCCAGCAGCCTCTTCCTTCTTCTCTTCACTCCAAGGAGTGAATTAAAGAAGCACTACTCAGCAGTCTGCGAGTAGGTAGACAGCTAGCCCAGAGAGGCCGGGGAAGGAATTGAGAGAGCTACAGAGGCCGGGGAAGGAATTGAGAGAGCTAGAGACGACGTCCTCAATTCCTTCTCCGGCCTCTCTGGGATGGAGGCGGCGTACGTGTTTATTTGTTGATAGATTACTCCTTTGAACCATCTCGCATCGCAGGTGCAAGGAGTTTGGCAAGTTGGTGATTAACCCCAGGTGCTCCAGCGTCGGCGGCGGCATGCGTGTCCGTGCTCCCGAGCAGGTGGTGCGCAGCCGCGGACCATTTCCTCCGCTTCTACAGTGACCACGGCAATGCGGACGCAGCAGGTGGTGTATGTGTGCGTCGCAAGTTAAGAGTGACGCACGCACCATGCCAAGGAAAAAGTTCATGTCGGCGTTGCCGTGGTCGCCGTAGAAGCGGAGGAAACGGTCCGTGAATGCGCACCACACCTGCGCGGCAGCACGGACACTCACGTCGCCGACGCCGCCTCGAGCACCTGGGGGTTAATCACCAGCTTGCAGAACTGCTTGCACCTGCGATGCGATGGTTCAATTCAAAGTGGAGTGGTCTTTCAACAAATAGACACGCACGTACTCAAGCATCGTCGTCTATCATCCCTTGTTCCAGCAGAAGCAGAGAGAGAAACCAAAAAGAAACCTAACCAAACATTAGGATTACGTCATTAGAACAGTCCGGCTGGCCTGCGCGTGCACGTATTACTCGGATCGGTCAATAATCAAATTTGCAAACGAATATTACTCAGCTAAGTCAAGCATTCAGATCACCGTTGAAGAGTGTTGAAGATCATATCTGGCTTAGTCGGCCTTGCTTTGTATGGAGGCCAATAAAGAGCAACCGGTCGTGACCCCACACTCGTCTTCCTCCTCATGATCATCCTCGCACCACCCCCCACCTCCTCCCCCGCCGCCCTGGGCCAGCGGCTCCCTCGGCGTCGGCCGCCCCCCGCCCCCGCCCCTCAACCCCGTCCTCCCCTAACCTCCGCCGTGATGTGCCTCCGTCGTCCTGGTCCTCGCCCCTGCCCCCACCACCGGAGGCCAGCGGCACCCGCCCCCTCGCCGCACCACCCACCTCCTGCCCCCACCCCTCGACCCCGCCCACCCTAATCCCATGGCATCGGCGAGCTCCACCAGGACGCCCCTGCCGCCAGCCCCGCCCAACCGCCGTCCCCCGCCACCCCACCCCACCACCGTCTCGCCCGCCCCCGAACCCCCTTCTAAGGCAACCGGGGGATACAACCCTAACCTCATCGGAACCCTAACCCTAACACTGCCGTCGTCTTCTTCCTCTCCGACAGGGTGTGGGCACCGGCAAGCAACCCCCCCCCCCCCCCCCCCCCTCTTACTGTCTGGCACGGCACGGGCGTGCGCCGTGCGGAGCGCGACCCGTCGCGTAAATAAGTTATTGTATCTGTATAGCACAGATAGGGAAAAAAGAATCCCCATGTTTCATGTGTCTAGATTTAAGATGATCTCATGTGACAATCTTATACAACCAATTAGTACGATTAAAAGATAACTCATAAGAGATAATTTATATTTTTTCTATACTCAAAGAAAAATTGACTATTGATTAAACAACAATAAAAGAAGTGGACACCTGAACTATAGGAGAAGTGATAGGGAAAACATGCCATCCATCCAGTCACTTCCTATGTAGGAGTATACTAAAGATTAAAAAAATGTCATGCCATTTTTTTTTTGAAACCCAACCTGACATGCCACTTGTGATACGGTTTAAAGCGTAAATAGGGATACCATCAAGTGCATCTGAGGTAATATGGCATGGCTTGAGCTTTTTTATTCTGATTTAGATCGTGAATGTCGAACATGGGAGATCCCATGCACACTTTTAGCTTACGCCGTATTTGGATTTTCTAAAGATCATGAGAATCTAGATTCTACATAGTGCTTATAGAATTTGGATTCTAGATTTTTTTAAAAAAATAAGGTATGTTTGGGATCTCTAGATTATAACCAAATAGTAGGGCGGAGGTGGATAGCTGGATCCATATAATTTGGTGGTTAGATTATAAGAATAATCTCACCCTATAATCCATCCTATTTGGGTACCATTCTCATTTTTCCATCTCATTCTTATAATTTTCAGGAAATGCAGATATATAGGCCCTTCCCCATGTCACCCTTTTGGATCAGACTTCAATCATCTCTAATCCTCATTGGCATGGATTAACTTATGTGCCATTCTTCATGCTAGGTTAGGCATTATGTTGATGGTGTAATTTGGCTAAGGAAATATGTCATGATCGGCCAAATTATATAGGTTATTGATAATTAATCAAAATTAGTTGACATGCTACAGGTCAAGAATATGTGCGTATGGAGGCCGGACGTCAGACTGATGCATCCTGGAGTGCACGTGTGAAGAAAAAGAAAGCAATGAAGAAACGGGAAGGAGGTCCAGAAAAGATTTTGCATAGATTAATTGTCTGACCAGAGGAGTTCTTTTCGGAATCGTGCAGAGCCAAACGAAGCAAGGAGGATTAGGAAAGATATTTTATTTGATGTATATGCACTAGTAG
The DNA here is from genome assembly GCF_019320115.1 of Miscanthus floridulus. Lineage (NCBI taxonomy): Eukaryota > Viridiplantae > Streptophyta > Magnoliopsida > Poales > Poaceae > Miscanthus > Miscanthus floridulus. Next base: position 141,162,289 of record NC_089587.1, on the reverse strand, counting down.
TATACGTATTTGTGAGTCCTAAAACTCTACGGCAAAGTCCAGCCTCCTATTTAAAGGCCACGGCCGATTGCAAAAGTCCCAAGCCAATCGACAAACACAAAAATACATCTACTTTTTTCATCTACGTTTTTCTTTCCAGCATAGTAGTTTGTAGTCTTGCCGAAACCTAGCTACCCTAGGTATTGGTTCATCTTTGACGTTTTGCGCTGAAAAACGGCCGGTTCCCCTCCACGAAAGCGAGGATCCTTTATTGCTTTGCTCGGAAAGCAATCGCTCATCGTTGCGAAAAAACGATAGTTATCGTGTTGTTGCGCGGATCAATTTCACGTGCCAACACAATTGGCGACTCCGCTGGGGACGAAGAAGAATAAGAAGAAACAAGCAATGGAGAACAACCCCAAGGACGGTAGCCAGATCGACACCGACAACGTCATCGCCGTTACGCTCGATGATCTATCTGAAGACGGACGGCGGGAGATTGAACGGGAGCTTGAGGAAGAGAGGCTGGCGAGTCTACAGAGAAAGTTAGCAGGCTTCCAGAAGACAAGGAACGGTGTCATCAACAAGGTAGCTGCACCAGTCTCTTCCGCTTCACCTAGCACCGATGTAAGTAAATCACCTTCCGCTGAAGAAATTAGTCATCTAATTGATGTATCGGTAGCTAGTAAATATGGCGCACAGATGGAAAATCTGACACGCACAATGAATGATTCTTTGTTTGGTAAATTTGATGAGTTTAGATTACAATTTAATCAAGATATCATAAATAGTTTACCTCGACAAGTTCGTTCAGCAGTGTTACAAGTTAGGGATGAACATCTCAAAAAACAGCCTGTGCATTTTGAAAATACTAATTCGGCAGTGCTGCCGAATGCCACTTCTACAGTTAATGCATCGGCTAGTTCTGTGCAGCCTAATGTTACCTTAGGTGATAATCAAAGTGGTCGAAATTATGTTAACAATTCGACCAATAATTTTGCACCTAATTTTGGGCCTAGTGCTTCTAATTCTGCTGTTATAACTTCGGTTCCACAATCATTGACTGCAGGCAACCGAGTTGTCAATTTTAATTTGCAACAACCTTATTATCAGACGGCGTCATATACTGCTCCATCTTTGCCGTCTATGGGTACCGGGGTTCCTTATGGGCCGGTATCAAATATGTATCCTAATGTATCTTCGCAACATGTGCCGCATGCTCAACCTTTTTTGCCAGAGTTACAATTACACAACAATGTTGCATCTATGCCGCAAACTAGTTCTTTAGAGCCACCTAAGAATTTTAAAGACCAAATTGCTAATGTGTTTAGAGAACTTGGTTTAGAACCTAAAGGTAAAGCTCGTGCATATCAAAAACCCTATCTTGAATATGTTGATTCAACACCATACCCACGTGGTTTTAAAATTCTAGATTTTGTTAAATTTACGGGGGAAGATGGTAGGTCCAATTTTTGAGCATATAGGACAATTTTTAGCACAAATCAGTGAAGTTGGTACATCAGATGTTTATAAATTGAAATTATTTCCTTTATCATTATCTGGTACTACATTTACTTGGTTTTCGTCACTTGCTCCTAAATCCATTGTAACTTGGGCACAATTGGAACAAAAATTTCATGAATATTTTTATACTGGTGAAACTGAACTTAGGCTTACTGATTTGATATTGGTTAAACAAAAGTACAATGAATCGGTTTCTGAATATATTCGACGGTTTAGAGATGTCAAAAACCGGTGCTTTAGCTTGATCATTGCCGAAAAGGATTTAGCCGATATTGCTTTTTCGGGTTTACTTGTTCATATCAAGGATAGATTAGAAGGGCAGGAATTTTCAGATATTAATCAAGTTTTACAAAAGGCTTTGGTGCAGGATAACCGTGCTAAAGATGTTAAACAATATGGCCGGTTTAGGGATAATAAAAACAAAGACAAGGAAAAGCCTACGGTTAATGTTGTAGGTTATGATAGCGATTCGGCTAGTGATGATGACGTTGATGTATGCATAGCCGAATGGTTACAAGCACCTAAGTCAAAACCTTTTGTATGTGCTGCTTTGAAACCTACACCTGCTAGAAGAGAGGAAATTAAGTATACTTTTGATGTTAGCAAGTGTGATAAAATTTTTGATATCTTGCTGCAAGCAAACCAGATTAGAATAAAGGGAGGTCATGTAATTCCGCCTCCAGAAGAATTGGCTAAAAGAGCTTACTGTAAGTGGCACAATTCTTTTTCTCACGCTACTAATGATTGTAATGTGTTTCGTCGACAGGTGCAATCGGCCATTAATGACGGACGATTGACATTTACAGAAGGTTCTAAGATGAAGCTTGATACTGACCCGTTTCCTATCAATATGATTGACTTTGAGAACAAGAAGGTGCTCATTCGGTCAGATCAGGCCGAATCCTTGAAAGGAAAAAATGTTATTGTTGATAACAGGGCTGCTCCAAGGATGATCAAGCCAAAAAATCCAGAAGAGGGAGTGTGGAAAGTCAATGAAGGCAAGAAACAGGTTCCAAAGTTAAGGCCGACAGTTAAACACATGTTGGACAAATATGTATCACAGAAGGCCAACAATGTGTTTAATCGGCTAGGAGGTTCTAAGCGTCCTAGATCTCCTTCTGGTCATGGTTTTTGTGGTCAAGTTTATAGACAAGGAAATTCATATGCTCATCAACCGCAATTTCCAATGGGGCCAACATTCTAGGGCTGTGTACCTCCGATGTATCCACAAATTCCTCCATATGGTTTTAATCCTTGGGTACCACATCCTACTGGGCCAGAATGTTTTTATCAACCTGGATGGGCGGCATCAGAATCTGTGTTTGGACAGCATGTTTATGGGAAAAGACCTCGGTTCAATCAGGAGGTTAGGGCAAATGATGCCATTGTGGTGCATGGTGGCCGCAAGAATTCAGCTTCTGGAATTGTTAATTCGCACAGGGAAGCCGAAGCTGGATCATCCAAAGGGAGAGGATCTGCACAGAGTAGTTCGCCGAGGTACAATGCAGGCCACAAGAATTTTGTTGGTGGGCGCAAATCTGTGTGGGTGCCAGTCAAGCCTAGAGGTCGCACGGATAATTTAGATTTACGTGACATGGCTGGAACTCGTCAACCGACAACTAGTCAAAATGGTTCTAGTGCTATTCATGGTCTGCAAATAGGCACTATGGTGATTGATAAATCTGAAGTGGATGCATGTGCACATCAGGGGAAAATATTAATTGGTTTGTGCTCTGATTCATATCAGAAAGAAGTCGCAGGTTCAGGGGAGGCTGGTAGCAGTTTAGAGCTTGGCCAACAAAGTCATTCAGAGGAAACACAAGCTGCAATTACTAGCACGGTTGAAACATCTAATAAACTGAACATGCAAAGCAGCAGCGTAAGAATTTCTAAAGACGTGTCTCAGCATTGCAGTTCAGCAAATAGCGGTGGCAGAAATGCAAGAGGCATGCCTTAGGCGAACAGGAGGCCGAACTTTCAAATGCATGTGCAGCAGAACAATTTTTATTCCAGAGGCCCTGTGTTTAAGCCAAGAGCAGTAGCGTTGCAGCACAGAGTTAGGAGTTTGGGGGGCACCAAGATCAGAACAGTTGCGCCGAGAACTAAACCGAAGTCTCAGTGGTGCCCGAGAGGACTCACTCATACACAGAAACAGAGAGTGCAGTGGCTGCGAACACTAGAAATTAAAGAAGAGCAAGCAAAGAAGTAGCATGATGAATGGTTTAATCGAGCTAGACCAATGGTGCCTGCCAAGATGACTTGGAAGGAAAAGCGCATCATGATGGAGGAGGAGAAATCTGAGGACGATAATATGATTATTGATGATAATTCAGAGAGCAAAGATGACACGCCTGCTGCTATGGATGTTAACATGGTTTTTGCTTTACCTGCTGAATTTTGTGCACCCAAAATAGAAGTTGCAGAGCTTGCTCTTGGTCCTTAAAGCGCTGTATTTGAGAAGCCAGAAAAGCCCGAGAAGCACTTAAAACCTTTATACATCAAGGGACATATTGATGGTAAGCCTATTGGTCGCATGCTTGTTGATGGAGGTGCTGGGGTTAATGTTATGCCTTTTTCGATCTTTACTAAATTGGGCCGAAAGGAGAGTGAATTGATGAGGGCCAGCATGGGGCTTAATGGGTTCACAGGAGATTTGTCTGAAGCGAAAGGTGTTATTGTTATGGAGCTCACAGTCGGAAGCAAAACAGTGCCAACTGCATTTTTTGTTGTTGATGTAAAAGGGCGATATAACATTCTTTTGGGACGTGATTGGATACATGCAAACTGTTGCATCCCTTCTACTCTACATCAGTGTGTGATTCAGTGGGTCGGAGATGATGTAGAGGTAATTGAAGCAGATAATTCAACCTGCATTGCTTTAACTGATGCTCCTATTGATTGGCAACATGGTGAGATGCAGTGCTTGACAGGAAGGGATTTATCAGATTATGATTATGTTGCTATTGGTAGGGATGGTTTTGTTCCTATAAAGGTACAGCCGGCTTGCATAGCTCGGCTTAATAATTTGTCTCTGTGAACAATGAATAAAGAAGATAGTATAAAGTGGTTGCAGAGGCGTACTGAGGAATATCGTTCCGGTAAGAACGATATGCATGAAACTGTTGAAGATTTTGGTGACATAGAAAAGCTTGGACAAGGGTTCTCATCGGCTGATCCACTTCAGGAAATTGATATTGGTGATGGAAGTGTTCCCAGGCCTACTTTCATCAATGCAAATATGGAGGCTGATCAGAAAAGCAAGGTATGTGCATTACTTAGGGAATTTATTGACTGCTTTGCTTGGAATTATACTGAGATGCCTGGTTTGAGTAGAGATTTAGTTGAGCATAGGTTACCTATTAAATCTGGTTTTAGGCCGCATAAGCAATCCCCTAAACGTTTTAATTCTAATTTGTATGACCTCATCAAAGAAGAGATTGATCGGTTGTTGAAAGCTGAGTTTATTCGGCCATGTAGGTATGCTGAGTGGATTTCTAACATTGTACCTGTTGAGAAGAAAAACACAGGGAAGATTAGAGTATGCATTGATTTTAGAGACTTGAATAAGGCTACTCCTAAAGATGAATATCCTATGCCTATAGCCAACATGTTGATTTTAGTGACACCATATGAGTTAGTGTATGGACAGGAAGTTGTGCTACCTGTGGAGATTAATTTACAAGCTCTTAGAGTAGCCAGACAAAATGATTTGTCGGCTGTAGATTACAGTAATCTGCTGATGGACAGAATAGATGAGGTTCCAAAGGAGAGATTAAAGGCTTTACGTGAAATTGAAAAGGAGAAATTGAGGGTAGCTAAGGCCTATAATAAAAGAGTTAGGGAAAAATCATTTTAGATTGGAGATTTAGTATGGAGAACGATTTTGCCTCTTGGAACTAAAAATAATAAATTCGGCAAATGGTCGCCGAGTTGGGAAGGACCGTATAGTATTGTAGAGATTGTTTCTGGAAATTCATATTTTGTACAATCTTTGCAGGGAGAGAAGTTGCCTAAAGCGCTCAATGGAAAATATCTTAAGAAGTATTATCCTAGTGTGTGGCAGAAGGCTTGATAGTGGTACGGCCGATATATCTGTATAAATATCGCCCTAAGGAAAATATTTGGCCGATGTATTCTTTGAACATCGCCCTAAGAAAATACTTGGCCGATGTATTTTGGAGACATCGTCCTAAGCTATGGTGTGGCCGGTGAAGCTATTGACATAGTCCGGAGGTAAAATATCGATTGCTTTTATTTTCGGTAAAATGCAATTGTACCGAAAACAGGGGGGCATGTGTTGATGGTGTAATTTGGCTAAGGAAATGTGTCATGATCGGCCAAATTATATAGGTTATTGATAATTAATCAAAATTAGTTGACATGCTACAGGTCAAGAATATGTGCGTATGGAGGCCGGACGTCAGATTGATGCATCGTGGAGTGCACGTGTGAAGAAAAAGAAAGCAATGAAGAAATGGGAACGAGGTCCAGAAAAGATTTTGCATAGATTAATTGTCTGACCAGAGGAGTTCTTTTCGGAATCGTGCAGAGCCAAACGAAGCAAGGAGGATTAGGAAAGATATTTTATTTGATGTATATGCACTAGTAGTATACGTATTTGTTAGAGTCCTAAAACTCTACGGCAAAGTCCAGCCGCCTATTTAAAGGCCACGGCCGATTGCAAAAGTCCCAAGCCAATCGACAAACACAAAAATACATCTACTTTTTTCATCTACGTTTTTCTTTCCAGCATAGTAGTTTGTAGTCTTGCCGAAACCTAGCTACCCTAGGTATTGGTTCATCTTTGCCGTTTTGCGCTGAAAAACGGCCGGTTCCCCTCCACGAAAGCGAGGATCCTTTATTGCTTTGCTCGGAAAGCAATCGCTCATCGTTGCGAAAAAACGATAGTTATCGTGTTGTTGCGCGGATCAATTTCGCATGCCAACACATTACTTCAATTCGGTTTGTCTATCTAACAACCCCAAGTGACTCAACACATGTCAGCACAACTTACATATATAGCAAGACCACCGGGTCCTCTTCCTTCTCTCTCTTTCATTTCCTCTTCTTCCTTCTCTCTCTAGCCATGGGAGGGAGGACAAACCAAATGTAAGATCTTCACCCACCTCATCTCAATCATAACAATCATAGATCCTAAGATCCGAGCTGCACATCTCCATCTTCATCTTCTTCATCACGGTGGAGGCATGGAGATCTTTATCCTATACAATGAGATGTTGGTGCAAAAAGAGTTAAGAGAAACCACTTCATTTTTAGGTGCGGGCAGCAGGGTTGGGGTAGAAGGCTAGCAGAGTCTACCTCCAAAATTGCCCTATTGTGCTCTCTTTTGGCATGTTTGACCCTTTCACAGATTGAAGTATATAATTCTGTTGTCCAGATTTATCCATAGGCCTAGGAATTCCGAGAGTAATCCAACTACCTCTCATCTTTCCAAAAATATGATAATATCAAAGTTGGTCCTTGCACATTCTTCCAAATCTTGAAAAGTTCTTGTCTAATTATTGTCCTCAAAGCCTCCAAACATATATCATGTCGTTGAGCTTTGAGTTTTCAAGGATTTATCCCAATAGATTATGCATTGGGATTTATTTCACTTGGTGGCTTGTCATTATTTCCCTGTCGATTTCACACTAACAGGGAAATTTTAGTTTCTAGTAGTGTTTGACTCTAAGCCTACCTAATTAGTGCAATACTCTCTTTGACACCTAGTATTCATATGGCTTGTTCTGGTCCAAAGCCCTGTGAAAATAAAACATGGTACAAAATACAAAACATAGTGCAGAATGAAATGTATTTCATATACAACTAAGCTTATTAGCACTCATTTTATGCAATATTATATTAGAGAGAATAAAGGGTCTAAAGTCGTTCATGTGACAAGCATCAACAGTTAGTGTACACACCACAATCAGGGGTGGAGCTATGTAGATTGGTAGTGGGTGTGGGTGCACCCATGCCATAATTAAAAAAAAACAATGACTATGACTAAATTTTTAATATATACGCACCTCCATGGTAAACAAAATCTTTACACCCATAAGACAAGTGCATCCATTCGAAATTGTTCTAGCTTTGCCTTTGCCACACAATGCCATGGAATGGAGCAGGCTTGAGCAAGTGGAAGAAAGGAGGGCAGATAGGAATCCTAAGAGCTAACCAAGACAAATTTATTAGGAGAGGGTACTATGGTGGTCACACAGATGTATATATACCATATGGTGAAAATCTTCATTATTATGACGTCAACTCTCTTTATCCATTTTCTATGTTGCGGGATATGCCTGGGGGAACCCAAAGTGGGTAAGTAATGAAAGAATAGATGGTGAAAAAGATTACATTCAGTTGAAGGACTTGCTCGATTTCATTCAAGCGTCCGAAAGAAAGAACCACACTACTCTAACTGAGTTGGTTAACGTCATATTAGAGAAGGACTATCTAAGTAATGGTGGGGTGAGGCTATGTTGATTGCTTGTCATGTCTTGATAGAGTTCCTACAGAGAATAAAGAAATTACACCATTCGAGGAATGGGTAAAGAAAATATTAAATCTATCTTATTTGTGCACTTGAGGTTTCTTGGCCAAGGTAAACATGCCAATTAACAAGAAACGCAAACTTGGACTTAAAACCGTCAATTGTGTTTTCCTTGGTTATGCTATTTATAGTGTTGGATATAGGTTCTTAATAATAAAAACTCTAGAGTGCCTGGCATGCATGTTGGTATTATCATGGAGTCTAGAGATGCTATATTTTTTTAAGTAAATTTCTTATGAAAAATACACCTAGCACATCTATTCATGAACCTATAATACCCCATGAGTAGTTTATTCCGATACAACACATTGAGGAACCTCATGTGCAAAATCGTAAGGAGGATGACATTATAGTGTTGCTCGAAAGAGTAAGAGACAAAGGACTACAAAGTCGTTTGGTGATAACTACATTGTGTACCTTGTGGATGACACTCCAAGAACCATTGAAGAGGCATATTCTTCTCCTAATGGTAACTTATGGAAGGAAGCAATACGGAGTGAGATAGATTCTATTATGTCTAATGGAACTTGGGAAGTCATTGAATGTCCTTATTGTGTACCTGTAGGATAAAATGGGTGTTCAAGAAAAATCTTAGGCCTAATGGTGCTGTTGAGAAGTACAAGGTAAGACTTGTGGCCAAGGGTTATACCCAGAAAGAAGGCGATGATTTTTTTATACTTATTCACCTATTGCTCGGTTGACCACAATTTGAGTGGTTTCCCTAGCAGACTCTCTTGTCCTTCTCATTCATCAGATGGACGTTAAGATAGCTTTACTAAATGGAGAATTAGAGGAGGAGATCTATGTGGATCAGCCAGATGGGTTTGTAGCAAATAGTCAAGAAAGCATGGTGTGTGAACTATTGGAGTCTTTATATGGCCTAAAACAAGCACCTAAGTAATGGCATGAGAGCTTTGACAAAACCTTAACATATGTTGGCTTTGTTGTGAGCGAAGCTAAAAATGTGTATACTATCACTAAGGTGGGGTCGAAGGTGTGATCTTGAGTTTGTATGTTGATGACATATTGATCTTTGAAACCATCCTTAATGTGATTAACGAGGTTAAGGACTTATAGTCCAATAATTTGAAATGAAGGATTTGTGAGTGGCTGATGTATTCTTAAAATCAAGCTACTGAGAGAAGGCAATGGTCGCCAGAGCAGGGGTCATGGCTCGAGCTCCCTGTCGGTCAGGGTCCCTAGGGTCATGGCCGAGCCACCGAGCCCCGGGCGATGGCTGCTGGCATGCTCGAGCTCACCCTTCTCACATCATGGGGCTCCTTGAGGGAGGGCGCTCCGCAGGCCGCCGAGCCATTTGACTTCACTAGAGGGTACGCGCGAGCTTACCCGATGGGTATAGCCCCCGAGTGATTCGCAGAGTCGATCGGGGGTTCAGTCGATCCGCTATCTCCTTCTCGAGGACTTAAAATACCCCTACGTTAGACTCTTTATCACCAAGCATTTTTGTTGGGCCCACTAACTTTGCTTTTGGGTTAAATATTGGGAAAAGTCGATTCTAGCTCTTTGGACCAGTATTGTAGTCTGATTTTCTCTTCACTCTAATTAAAACTAGACATATTACCTCCCTTGAACTCTCAAAACCAGTTAAGCTCCTCCCTGCCCTACTTTAGTGCGGTTTTGAAGACGATGTTGTCCTTTTCTTAGTTAAAAAAGGTTGATACTCCCTTTATTCCAAATTATAAGTCGCTTTGACTTTTTTGGTACATCAAATTTGCTATGTATCTAGACATACGCTATGTCTAGATACATAGTAAATTTGATGTACTGAAAAAGTCAAAGCAACTTATAATTTAGAACAGATGGAGTAAATACTTGATAAGGTTCTTAAAACATAGAAAATGTAAGTTTTTAAAATTACAAAAATAAATCAAGAGACAGATTGGAATACATCAAATCTAAGTAAAATATTTAGAGCTCATGAAAGCACCTTTAAAAACTTCTAAAAATTAGGTTTAGCTCTAGAAAAATGGAAAAATATTTAGAAAACTCTAGAAATTTCCTAAAACATTCCAATCAATGTATAAAGATGCTTTTAAAAATTTCATGGAAAAAATATAAGATGCAAACAGCATGAATACTTTCTCTATCCTAGAAAATATGTAAATAAATCTCGAGTACTGATGTAAGATTAGTGTGAAGGTAAAATTACGCATGTGCCCCTCCAATGTGCTTGTTCACAGAAGCAATAGTTGCATCGAATAGTTCCACACATGTTCAAAATATTCTATTTTACCACTCAGGCAAACAAATGGAGGCGTGTAGATGAGAATGACCATGGATATGGATGTTGGGCGGTGGGTGCATCTGGAGTTTATATTTTTTTTGACAGATGGGTCCCATACCAAAAAATCTAGTGCATACAATACTATGTTTACATTCTTTTTGGATAAGTTTTGAAACATAGGATTTCATTCTTTTTTGGACGGAGAGAGTACAACATATATTAATGTTGAATGCATTCGTGTTGGTTGCATATTATGTTTTTGTTGCTGAAAGTTTTCAAAACTTGTTTACATGTCAATTAGAATGTTTTGAGGATTTTTTTTTTATTTTTTTGGATACGTTTTCCATTCTCCTATAGCTAAATCTATTTTTGAAGTATCTAGAGATATTTTCATGAGCTCTAACTATTTTACTTGGATTTGTCGTATCCCAATCTTTCTCTAGATTTCTTCTAGAATTTTTAAAAACCAACAGACATTTTTTGAGGTTTAAAAATCTTAGCAAGTATGTGCCGATTTTTTTAACTAACGAAAGGGGAAAAAAAGTCTTCAAAACCGCTCCAAAGCAGAGAGATAAATTGAACGGTTTTAAAAATTCCAGTGTAAGATGTCTTGTTTTTAGTTCGAAGAGAAAAATCATACTATTAATGAAAATAGAATAAACTTTTTTCCTTAAATCTTCGCATGGTACATACAACAGCCTACTGTTGCGCTACTGCAAGACCAGGGGCTAACTATCTCCGCAGGCTCAACGACCTAGCAGTTCAATCATCTCTGCAGGCCTGACAACTTCGCGGAGCATTCAGCGTCGCGGTGAAATTTGGAAATTTAGTTACGGTAGCATTTTATTTTTATTTAGCAATTAGTATTTAATCATGGACTAATTAGGCTCAAAACATTCATCTCACGATTTCTAATCAGACTGTGCAATTAGTTTTTTTTCATCTACATTTAATGCTCTATACACGTATCGCAAGATTCGATGTGACAGATACTGTAGCACTTTTTAGAAAAACTTTTTGGAACTAAACAATGCCTATGGAATCTGTCATCTGATAAAGCTAATCGAATTTGAATTTTTTTTATTTTCATCAGTTTTTTAAATTAATTTTAAATTTAATATTTTTTTTAATAAATCTAACACTTTTGAGCACCCCTGACATCTGCGAAACGCCTCTGCCGTAACCTGCCATGCAGGGTCTACCACGCCACCACGCGAGGCAGCGACGCGCCATTGGAGAATGACGCGACGAGAAGCTAGGTATGGTCGGAGCATAGGCCTGCCCGCGCGGCCTCGGCGTGGCATCAAGGCCCAGCTGCGTACATCTAGCTGCGTGCGGGTGCAGGGGTTCGTAATGACAACTGACACCTGTGCTGGTCAGGGCGTCAGCTGCTGGCCTGCTGCTGCTTTGAAGCGGTAGTTTATTACTAGGGGCCAGGGCACCAAGTAGTAGGTGCAGGAGTGACATGGATTTGTCTGAATTTTGATAATGCTGCTGGAACGGACAGATAAATGTTTGCCTACTTACTGTTCCGTTCATTTGATAGCTTAAACCCTTTAGTTTTTTCTTTTCTTAAATAAATAAAAAGGCTGCACGATGTCAAATTAATGATTTGTTGTGTGCTTACATACACACCAGAAAATTGTTTGATAATACGTGATCCGGTTTTTTTTTTGATAGGACGTGATCTGGTATCTGTTGCACTAGTTTCAAGAATGGTAGACGCTTGAGCGTTGATGTAATCCATACCTTTTTGCCATTTTTTGTGTCTCCTTGATGAAGAGGCTTGAAGCACATCCACGTACAGTCGTGCAATAAAGGATGCACAGCGCACTACTTTAGTCGTGTAAGTGCTCGTATGCCACCGTAGCTGATTGATGCAGTTGTACAGTTGTCCAAACTACAAACTTCAACTTCCAGTTACGTGTATAATAATTAGCGAAGAAGTACTGATTAACTGAGTATGCTTATGAAGGTAGCCCCAGAGGCAGGATGTGAACCTATCTATAATCTACTACATGGGTCAAGAAAATATCTAACATTTAACGAATATTTAGGTAAAAATAATAACATTTATGATGCTAAATAAATATACTATAAAAATATATTTCATGACAAATCTAGTGATATTTATTTGGTACTATAAATATTGATATTTTTATATATAGTAAGTAAAGCTTAATATTGTGCTAGAACTCCATTCTTTATGGACGAGAATTCAGCGAAACATTTGGTACTAGTAGTTTCTATTACCCTCTCCAGAAAAGAATGCAATTTAGCATATCATCGAGTCAAACAGAGTCCAGAGAAGAAGCAGCAACGGTGATCTGGCCTGGGGGCGGCCCTTCTCGTCGGCCTCCTCGTAGCCGGCCATCGGCTGCTACCATGGTCGGGGCCGCGAGCTCCGAGGCTGGCCGCACCCGCTGCCTCGCCTGTTCGTCGGCCGCGCCCCCTGCTAGCCGTCCGCGTAAGATCAGATGGCTCAAAAAATCAATTGATTGGAGAGACCAAATCAATCGGTTGAGGTTTAGCAATTCTGCAGCTAAAATGTTTCAGAAAAATAGTCCATCAACTCGTACTCTCGCACGGGTTAAAATTTTAGAAGATATAAGTACTAGGTACTGCAATGATGTATCATAGAAAACGTCTAATACTTATTTCCTTGTAACGGCTACGTATTTTAGCAGCCTGCATGAGGATTGACTTGGGAATTGGGATTATCATTGCTGTAGACACTTTGGTCATGTTTGCTTCTTTTATAATCCGTCTTTTTAGCTTGTTTTTTCAGTCGGAATAGTATTTTTCTCTCACAACAAATCAGTCGGAGCAGTGTTTCGGCTTGTTGTTTTCAGCGAAGCGAATGGGGCCTTTATATCCTGATGTTAGGGCTTTGCTCTGCTCTCCGAATTCAGAAGCACAAAATTCCTAATTTTATATATGTTTTGGCATGTTACTGTGCATTTAGGCTATTTCAGCAATCATTGGATCTTTTTTTTCTCCATTCATGTGGCATTTGTACATACTAGGCTACTCCCACCGTCAAAAAAAAAAGTAATTTGAGCTCTCACCAGAACTGGAGCGGGAGCTTTCAAATGAACAGAACAGTAGAGTAGGCAAACATTTATGTGTCCGTTCCAGCAGCATTGGCCCCGTTCTCGTGCACTTGAATCCGATCCATTTATTTTTTTTTATCTAGAGCAGTATTTTTCTCAAACACCATTTTATCCGAAACGGTGTTTTTCGTCCACTTTTCACCACTCCTCGAAAAAAAACCTCCAGAACGGGGCCAATGGCAAATCCATCATGTCACTCCTGCACCTACTACTTGGTGCCCAGGCCCCTAGTAATAAACTACCGCTTCAAAGCAGCAGCAGGCCAGCAGCTGACGCCCTGACCAGCACAGGTGTCAGTTGTCATTACGAACCCTGCACCCGCGTGAGCTAGATGTACGCAGCTGGCCTAGATGTCATGCGGTGGCCGCGCGGACAGGCCTATGGTCTGGTCATGCCTAGCTTTGCCTCGCCGCGCCATTCTCTACGGCGTGTCACTGCTACGTTAATATTGGTGGCGCGACAAATCCTGCTACGTCATCGATCAGCGTTTTCGGTTTTCGCCACGTCATCCTCCTGTCGCGCCACCATACATGACGCGGTACAGGCGTTTCGCCGCGCCATAATAATAGACGCGGCCAAAAGTGTTATATTTGGGAAAAAAAACAATGTTAGATTTAAAATTAATTTACAAAAAATATTAAAAAAAATCTTGAATTTGGCCTTGAAGTTTGTACGGTTATACGACATGACCTTGAAGTCATAAAACATTTTAGGACATTGGAGAATTTCTAAGTAGGGTTTTAATGGATTTGCATAGTTCTAGCACTTGGGCCATGTTTAGATCGCCAGAATCGGCGCCGACCGATACACTGTGGCGTTTTGTTTTTATTTGGTAATAATTGCCCAATCGTTGACTAATTAGGCTCAAAACGTTCGTCTCGCAAAGTACAACCAAACTGTACAATTAGTTTTTTATTTCGTCAATATTTAGTACTCCATGCATGTACCGTAAGTTTGATGTGACGGGAAATCTTCTTTTTGTATAGTGTCAAAATTAGAAATTTGGAGTGAACTAAACATGGCCTTGGTCCATTTTCACCGGACAAGTAGGTGACTCTAGTCTATTGTTATATATATGCATGTAGTCGTTCGCTACCGATCATCATTTGCTTTGCTGGTTCCGACAGTAATATGCGGCTAGGTTTATTTGTTTCAACAAGCAGCAGACGAGATCTAACCAACTCACAGTTCTCTCAGACAGCTGGAAAAGATGGGTTTAGCCGTGCAAACCAGTTTGCTATCATCGTATTATTACTGATTGCTATCATCTTTTTATTTTATTACTGATGGTCTTCACAATGCATTAGCTAAATTGAAGAATCTTCACGAGTCCTTCGATTCAAATTTTGCAATCTGAAAACATTCAGAACGCATAGATTCTAGGCATCGCCAGAGCACAATATCCATTATGAAATTAGCCTATCTATTTACAGTTCCGTGACACTAATTATAGCTATCCTCTTTCGTCCATCAGAAGTTCAATTCCATCAGCTAAACAACAACAGATTCATTTGCTTGCGCATTAGGTAATAGTTGCAAAAATGGCTGACTTACCTGAAAATCAAAATTTAGAGCATATAGTTCAACTATATGGAGCATTTGGATCTTTCGTTTTATTACGAAAGAAAATTCATTTTCCCAACAGACTCCAGTTGTCTCAAATCACCAAATCAAACAAAGCTTCAAGAACACTACAAACTCCTCCTGTTAGACTAACGATGCCATTCACATGTAGCTGCTAGCAAATAAGCCACATTCGCCGAGTCAAATGCCCGCAGCCGGCAAACCCCATGACAAAATTCAGTGGACAGAAGTTATTAAGAATGAGATTTCACATCGACACCCTTTATGGTTACAGATTATTTTATAAACCACGACTGCAATACAAAGTAACAACCTGATAACAGTTATGGCTCGTTACTACTCCCTCCATCCCAAATTGTAAGTCATTCCAAGAATCTTGGAGAGTCAAAGCATCTCAAGTTTGACCAAATTTATATAATAAGATAATAACATTTATGATACCAACTAAGTACCAATAAATTCTTTGTTAATTATATTTTTATAGTATACATATTTGATCTTATAAATCTTTATAATTTTTTTTATAATTTTGATTAAACTTGAGAAGCTTTGACTCTCCAAAATTCTTGGAATGACTTACAATTTGAGATGGAGGGAGTAATAAATAGAGCTCGGTAACAATAATGATAACAATACAGGCTAGCCCTAGGACTTTTGTAGTGTACATACTACACAAGTTAGCCTCCACAGAGGTGATGTGCACAGCAGGACAGGCGGCGGCAAACAAGCACCTGGAGCAGTCACAATGCTAAATATGCTACAACTCTCGCTTTATTTACAGAGCCGGGGCTGGTGATGAAATCTCGTTAGCGGTCAAACGGGAACTCATTGTCATCCTCTAACACCTTGAATGGCTCCGGGTGGCGACTGGAGCAGTAAAGGTTCCACATCTTGTAGTAAGCCCTTTCAAGATTGCGCACCTGAGACAGTTTGCATGTAATGTTGATCAGAATTCAAGACTAACTGAGACCATGATTGTTCAGGGATATTGATTGCAAGAACTTACCCATCGAGCTGTATCGAACAACGGGCAGGTCATACGAACTTCCTTGAGCTTGTTAGTCAATGCTTGAAGCTTCACTGGATTTAGCGCAAGGTCTACAGCTCTATCTTCATACTCCTTCATGCTGGCACAAAAAGGAAGTAAGCCTCCGCACCATTCAATTATAATATCTAAATCGGTATTTTTATCCATATTTACCTGCTAACAATCATCTCCTCCCCAAGCCCAGTAGCTACGCAAAGGGAACCAGCTACTCTGGTTGCCATTTTCTCTAGTGGAAGGGTGATCATTGGCAGACCAGCCCACAGTATGTCAGTGCCTGTTGTGTGTGCATTGCAGAGGGGGCTGATCCAGATAAATCACGACAGTGTAAATTAATTTTATGTTTTCAGCTTATGATTGAAAAAAGAATAATAGATGAAGAACTTCATACGTGTCCAGGAAAAGGTCTGCCAGTGCACTGCGTCGTATATGCTCATTTTTCATGGCAACGTCTGTGAATATAATTTGATCTGATCTTACTCCTCTTGCAGCAGCATCTGTATAGAAAGGGTGAGGGAACATTGCAGATGTCGAATAAACCGTCTTCATTTGAAGCTTTCGTTTACAAGGTAGATTAAAAAGTGAAAAATAAACAATAGGAGCCTCTTAAGTGTACTTACGTGCTCTCACTCTAGTTTCACCAGCTGCCGGGAATCTTAAGAGCCATAATGCGCTGTTGGGAACACGTTTGAGAATATTGCACCTTAAGAAAGAATTGAGAGCAAAATATTAGTACCAATACATAATAAAGAATAGTCCAGTGAAAAAAGTAAATAAATCTAGTTTGATCAATCTAATTCATCGAGCACCATTGGGAAATCTAAAACCAAAAACACATGCCTCAGACGTGCAGTGCACACATGGAGCATGTAGATAGTGGACACTTACCATGTGTCAAATATCTCAGGATCCATTTTGTAAAGCTGATTGAAGCAAGCAAAAATAAATTTATCCTCAGGTAATCCATAATCAGATCTTTTGTGTGGGCATACAGGAGTGAGACAGTCTCGATTTTTCTGGTACAGAACATGTTTTGAAATTTATATCACATATCATTAATGAAAAAAAAAGGAAAAGAAGACATGAAGAAGCATGAAGGCAAACCTGCTTGTAGTCATTGACAAAATAGCAATGAGGCAAATGGACAAGCTTTTCTGAATATATATGTGCATATCTAGTTGGAGAAACAAACTGCAAGGCCATTTAAAACAAACAGCATTCAAAATAAATCACTTAAGCTAATTAACTGTTAGACAAGAACCGTAGATGCTCACGTACCTCATCTGTGACCAAGTAGTCTATGTATGCAGCACCCGTTGTTCCAGGGAACCCCATGTACGAAACTTGGATAGGTGCTGGCTGCAATGCAAAAATTTCATTCCTGGCACCCTGTTTCCATCAAGTACATGTCAGACAGCAAATAGCAACACAAGGACACCTAATATCAGTGTAAGGCTGTGTACAAACAAACAATATAACAAATTGCACCTTGTGTTAAAATTAACAAAATTACATTGATTCCCCAACTTCAATGTAAATTTATTGTTTTTTAATAAAACAACAAAATTCCATGCCTCCATGGCACGTAAAGATGGCAACGGGG
Organism: Miscanthus floridulus; assembly: GCF_019320115.1. Classification (NCBI taxonomy): domain Eukaryota; kingdom Viridiplantae; phylum Streptophyta; class Magnoliopsida; order Poales; family Poaceae; genus Miscanthus; species Miscanthus floridulus. The sequence continues at coordinate 141,144,643 of NC_089587.1, read as the reverse complement.
ACCCGATCCCCGATTCCCCGCGGGGAATTCCCCTATTAGGGACGGAGATGGGGAGATTTTTCTCCCCAGGGGATAGAAACGGAGAAAATTTGTCCTCTGTCGGGTCTGACGGGGACGGGTGACCATTCCCTGGACCCGATCCCCACGGGGATCCCCGTTTACAAAAAACGTAGTACCGATTTGCAGTGAAAGGTAAATTATAAGGCCCAATTTGGCCCATTGCCACACCAAGCCATGCTCAGCCCAGGAAGCCACCGCTTGCCCAGTCCATCCAACCTTATCCGATGGACAAGGGAGTCAGGACCTCGGGTCTGGTGCCGGCCGTCCGAAAAACACACGCTCGCTCCTGTCTCCGGAACGAAAGTCGCTGAGGAGCAGGGCGTCGCTGTGGCTGCAGGCAGCGGCATGGCTCCGTGCCGGCGACTGAGAAAGCACGCAACGGTGGCGCATGTCAGCACTCAGCAGAGCATCTATGAGCTCCGACATTGATGGCTCATGACCCTGGAACAACAAGACGCTTGTGAGTTCCTCTATTTTCATCTCCAAGCTTTGCAACGCGAAGCGAAGCTCCTTGTCTCCAAGCTCTGCACCAGAAGGCATCTGTTCAAGACCGTGAGTGGAGGCGGCCATGTAGGAGCACGAGAGCACGTGAAAGCGCGGACAGGGAGCCCCGACGGGGATTATTCCCCACGCGGAGACGGGGATGGGGCGAAAGCGCTCCCCGACAGCGGTGACGGGGATGGGGAGACTCTCTTCACGGGGACGAGGATGGGCAAGCAATCCCCGATGGGGAAATCCCCGTTGCCATCTCTAATGGCAAGGTCTTCTAATTCTATGTAACACCAATAATAGATATCAGTGGTTTCAACAAAATAGCAATCACAATCCTCAAAAGTCACAATAAACAATTTGCCCAGAAGAACCAAGGATACACATTACAACATGAGAAAAGCAAAAGACAATCATTTGAAGAAACTGAACAACCGAAACAATAACTGAGATATCAAGAATTGACAAACTATTCACCGAATGGACAGCATTATTTATTACCTTTGTGTAGCCATTAAGATTTATCAATATCTGTATTTTATCTTGATTGATAAGTCTAGCGATATTATCAGAAGTCATGGCAGAAACATCAACAAAATGTTCTGACTCAGACTGAATACGCTGCCTCCACTCAGTACCATCGTTTTGACTGAGTGCATAGCAAAAGACCTGCCATTCCATCATGGGTCAGAGAGAGAACCACAACATAATGTGAAAAGGGAGGGAGGAGGTTTAATGGAAATAAAACAACCTCGATATTGGCACGATCATGCATTCCAAATACTGATCCCATGAGATGGGAAAGGGGGTGATTTCCAAAATCACTACTCACATATCTGTAGCATGGAAAGGCCATTTATTCTGCTGTTGGATAAATCTTTCGAATTTAATGTACAAAAGAAAGTTTGTGTACATACCCTACTCTCAGTCGGCAGTGTTTACCCTCTGCTTTTACAGGAACAGGAGTTGGATGTACAAAAGGCGGCAGACCAAAACGAGAGGCGATCAAGGAACAATGGGCCGCATATTTACGGCTGTCAATGAAAAGGGTTATATATTAAAAAAAGGAAAGGATGTATTTTAATTCAGAGTAAATTCTGTCGCCCACCCCACCCCCACCCCACCCCACCAGGAACTTGTCACTGAATTTTAAAAACATCCTCAAACTCGAATACCGGACAACATACCCCTTAACTTTCAAACCGGATAAACAACCACCCCTAAAATAGTTCAGAGTGATTTCGATGGTGGTTTTGGTTGATGTGGCATGTGGGCCCTACATGTCTTCAGTTTTTTAAGTCGTACCATCTTTTATTGAATATTTGAGCTCCTAAATGATCTCAAATGAAAAAAAATTCAACTAGAAAGTTTAGATCGCATCGAGCTCTACCATTTTCATATAAAGTTTGTATTCATCCGACTCAATATGAAAAAGTGATGATTTTTTGATATAAAAGAAGAGACCACCTAACATGTGAGCCCCACCGCCATATCACCCGAACTACTTAGGAAACCACTTTGAAATGGTCATAGAGGGGGGGGGGGGTATTTTATCCAGTCTTAAAAGTTGAGGGGGTAAGTTGTCCGGTATTTGAGTCCGAGGGTGCTTTTTAAATTCAACGACATGTTTCGGGGGTAAATCGGACATTACTCTTTAATTAAAAGACCAGCAAAATGTACAGTGAAACTCACCTTATTTCCAAAGCAAGCATTGGATCGATAGGATAAGCAATGGCATGGAAAGGTTGGACACTTGGAAGTACCGACATCTGTAGGAAAAAGGACAAAAGATATTAGTTGTGCAGGAAAAGAATTCCCCATTATTAAAAATGGAATTTCATTCATTTTTATAAAGGGCACCTTTATTTGCCTTCTAATAATTTCTTCAACGTCACAGAACATGGCATCTCTGTTTTCCCAGTCACAGACACACTGCAGTAATGCAAAGAAAACGATACACATTAGTAGGCTAGCCATCCCTATTAAAAGGTCAGCTTCAAATCACTGGACCAAAACTTCAACAATACAGGATTATAAAGGCAGCAAAGGTGAGAAAGCTGAGATAATAATCCGATGGAAGAGCCTGAAGTTAATCCTAATGCAGGTAGCAGCCTAGCAGGTTTTGCAGGGTCAACATAATACTAAGCCACTAACCTACATGACCACTGTTAACTCACAATTGAGCAGTGCTTTGCATCAATGTCATTGCATGTTTGCACACATCTGCTGTATAAATTTGCATAAGTAGCAGACACAACATAAAGATGAATATGTTGTAACATATCTTTTATTTCCTCAAGAGTTTACAGTCTTATTTAAATCTTTATTTCACAAATGCATTTAAAGGGTAGAGAGAAATTGTAAGATACCTGTAAAGTATGCAGGAGATTACAGGTTGCCTCAGGAAAATCAGGACGCAGACGGAGAGCCTGTTTGTAGCTAACTATAGCTGTTTCTACATGCCCACTGCAAAAAGATTACATTACTATATTATACAACAGAAATAAAAAAATGATGCCAGAAATTAAATGCAGTACATTAACACTGCATAGGCTTGAGATTCATAGAATACCTGTCCTTGTATGCTGAGGCCAAGTTGGCATGGGCTTCTGCCATGTTTGGCCTAATTGTTGCTGCCTGAACATAATCCTGAATTGCTTCATTAACTCTGCCAATCTCTTTGAATGTGTTCCCTCTATTAACTAGTGCATCAGCTGCTGTAGGATCTATACGAAGTACTTCAGTGTAACATGTGATAGCATCAGCATAGTTTCCCTGGTGCATATACAAAATAGAGAAATCAGAGATAGAAACAGCAGGTGTGGGTCTTGGATATTGTTCAACCAATCATTTAATTTGAACATTAGAACAGGAACTTTGTTGTCCTACAGCTACAATATGATCAGACAAAATGAAAGAAAGAAAACCACCTGTTGCTTGTATATCACAGCCAAATTGTTAAGTGGGGAAGATAATCCAGATGTCACAGATATAGCTGCTTTGTAAAATGAAGCAGCAGCGCTTATCATGTTCCTGCGTCATATTTTTTTGTCATCATGAGCTCACTTGCATCTTTTTTTAAGTCAGATAAAAGTTTATTTCCATTCATATTAAGAATATGTGCATATAAGAATCTCACCACTCCATGTATATGTTTCCTAAGTTAGTAAGGGCTTGCGGGTGGTTTGCTTGCAGTGCAAGGCAGGACTGCACAAATACAACTAGATCACAACATGAGCAACATGTAGAACAAGTAAAACCAATAGCAAGTAAACATACTCTGTAGCAGTTGATTGCTTCTTCTACTCTTCCAGCATCTTTAAGTGCATTGCCCTACAGAGAGATAAATTGTGAACTAGTTGTTCAATTTATACATAAAAATAGTTTACAAAATGTGGATCAGAGACTAACCATGTTGTTGTATGCTTCAACAAACTGTGGGTCGCAGACTATAGCTTGATTGTAACAGCGAATTGCCATATCAAGCTGGCCTTGCTCATAGTAAATAGTAGCAAGATTACCTGCACGAAAATGTTCCCCCTACCTTTGTATTACGAGGTATACTAAGGCTCTACTTTGAAGGTAAAGAAAGGACCATTCTCTTGTAAGCTTGTTCGCATCTCACCCGAGATGAATATCTAAATGAATGAACTCGAAGGATAATCTTTAATCAGTATTTACTTTTATTTTTGTGCTAAAAGTTAAAAAGTTTTAAAGAAAATAATACCCTGATACAGAGAGGCCAGGGTTTGGCAAAGAAAAAAAAGAATCAAATCTCACCATAAGCCATAGCATAGTCAGGACGTGCCTGCAGTGCACGTTGATAACACATAATGGCATCTTGAGGCATTCCCAAAGCCTGGAGAACCAAAATATATAAGATCCAGTTTCCCTCCAAGAGCGAAGTTATCCCTGCATTCTCTTGCAGGATACTTGTGTCACAACCTATAGACTTACCTTATAAACATTCCCTTGGTTAAGATATGCATCGGCGAAAGATGGCTTAAGCTTAACAGCTTCCTGCAAGTTTCAAGAGAAGTTTAAATTCCCTTCATTACAATGAGAAAGCACTATTTCGGTAGATTTGCAAGGCACAGAAGAGCCATGAAGCAAAAAGTAATCACTAAAGGAAGATCCAAATCTCAAAACCAAAACATGACGCTAGGAAGTGACAGCACAATTTAGCCCAAAATAAACCATCCAGCCATGGCAAATGCATGAAGTAACTTCCATCTCTCCTAGATTCCATGTAAATAAAATGATCTATGACCTTCACATGCACCACAAAAAATACAATTCAGTACATAAGGGACCTCAATAAACTATGAAATAAGCATAAGTGACCTAAAGTACTCCCTCCACCCCAAAACATACGGCGCAATTTGACTTGGTGTGGTCTTATCACACTTCAACTACCACTCGGGTCTCTTATAACATATAATTTGTGGAAACAGAAGTTTGATCATTAGAAAGTATTTCTAAATACAATCCCAATCTAACCATTTTGTAGCTCCAAATTTCTTATATAATTAGACCACTTGCTGGTCAAAGATAACGAGGTTTGAATCTTGAGATACATGTACGCCTTATATTTTTTGATAGAGGGAGCAGTGTAATAGTCAAATAAGTACAGTCGCAGCATTTACCTTATAATACATTAAAGCTTTGTCGAGGTCTCCTGCCTCCATAAACAGACCAGCAAGGTTTGACCATGCAATTGCAAAATGAGGATCTATGCGTA